>NC_074721.1:7817500-7910000 GCF_947242115.1 Biomphalaria glabrata
GACTGGAGAAAAGAAATTAACTCTTCTATGCTAGACTTATAAGGTTTTTTTTTAGCCCTTTGTTTTTAAGTACAGCTTTGATTTAATGATCGAGTCAACCAGATGTACAGCATTGACTAGAAAACGTAAACAGGTACAGTAACCCCAAGGAGCAAAATTGGGAAAGTCGCTCTATATTTCTATTACATATGCAAAATGTAATTTGTCTTAAAAAACAAATGGCATTGGTGTAATGATCAAAGTTAACTGTACAGTAATAGGCAAGCATCATGTCAAATAAGAAATGTTTATATTCACTTTGAAATTAAACATGTTCTAAAGATCATTACCAGCAAGGACAATAACTCTGTTATTTTCACATAAGTGTGTTTTTAAAATTACCGCCCCTATTTGGTTCAATTGTAACTAGGCATGGATTTAGGCACAGTGTTAATCTTGAAATTTCACAAATTACTAAATGTGACCAATGCATACTTTATTTGTCATTGAAAAATAGAGTAAAAAAATAGCCAATATGGGGATCGAACCCATGACATTTGCGTTATTAGCGAGCCGCTCTATCAATTTAACTACCCAGTCATGCATCTAAACTAAGAACTGTGTTATATTAATATTTCATTAGCTCCAGTTTCTAGAACATATTATGTTTAGCTTGAATGTGTAGGCCTATGTTTCTTGTTATATAGTGTTGCGTTTGTGTTCAAAAGTACTCACCCAAAACCGGTCTCTGCTGCCTTTGTTGCACAGTGCTCTACTGGAGCCTAATAAAAATGAAATGATTATCCAGTGAAATAATTAACAAAAATAATCCACAGAATTCACAAACGAAAATACAAACATTGATGAATGTGTCTCAATTCTGTCCTAGAATCCCCCCCAAAAAAAAACTACACAATAGAGCTCTTCTCTTTTCTCTCTTTCTCCAACGTGTCCACGTGAAAGATTTACACAGACACCCAAAAATAAACTACATAAACAAAGTCACGTGATCATTTTGACCAGTCTGCACGCTGTCAGGCAAGGAGCCATGGGAAGTTATCTATAATGTTTGGGTCTATCGCGTAAATCGAAGGAACCACAATGTTTATATCAGAAGCCTTGTAGTGGATACTAATAATAATAATAATAATAATAATAATAATAATGGCCGCCGGAAGCTATGGCGTGTTTTCCTTCTCTCTGACTCATTGTATTCTTATGACTTTTTAGCGAGATCAAGGAAGTATTTGTACTGTAGACTTTACAAATACTGAAGTACTGCTACATGGTTGTAGGTCCGCATATACTTAGGATGTTTTTATGCATTGGGTTTGAAAACTTTCTTAGTTTTAAGATCACTTCTTATCCTAGGCTAGGGACGCCATTTTCGCTGCGTCACTTCCATGATTACTAGACCTAGATCTAAAAAGCTTGTTTACTGAGACAGTAGATCAAAATAAACTAGTTAACGCACGTTCATTTTTTTTTATCTTCATTTTTGAATTTTGAGGAAATAGAACGGACCCATTGCTTCTTCCAGGACAGCGATGAATATGAAATAAATTAGGCGGTAAATATTATTCACCAATGAGTCGAGTGTTTACTGAGGGTAATTCACAACCTCATGACCAAACACAAGAGGTCGGTCTACTCCCTGACTCGCACCTCACACAATTGAGAGGTGCTGTTGGTGGTAGAACAAGAGGAGCCAAAAGGATCAAATGGACGAGAGAAATGAATATAGACATTATCAAATCGTTCTTCCGTGTTAACATTTGTGATGATAAACCTCTACCAGGTTATAGGCAAAAACTCTCCCTGGAATTTAACAAATTATACCCTAATCTAAACCTTACAGAGCAGAATGTTGTAGACAGAAGATCTGTAATAATTAAAAAATGTTATTTGACCCCCGCAGAAATTGACGTGATAAGAAGGGAAGTAGGTCATGAGCTTCATATACAAGAGCTCATCTCAGACATAAACGACATGCCCACACAGCCGACCAACGAAGACATTAGTAGAACACCCAACCAACAAGAGAATGACCCAACATCGGCAATAAGCAATGAGCTACACTCAAAATTTTCTAATCTTATAGACCGTTATAAAAACACAAATCTTAACTCTAGGCCTCGTATCCCCAAGCTAAACGTCAAGAAAGAGACAAACACATATATTAATGAAATAAATAAAGTCTTAGCTAACCATCTTGAAACACCAAGAAACTTGTTTGAGACACACCTCGCTATATACTGCGCCGCTGTGGCTGTCACGGAGCTCTCTGGACAAAAGACCTTCGAGCTAGGCCCAATTAATCAAAGACCAAAACAACATGTGCCAGCATGGAAAAGGCGCCTTGAAGACAATATTAATCAACTGAGGAGCCAAATGGATACAATTGGACAATATCTGGGAAACAACCATTCCGCGAAAATACTTAACAAAATGAAGACAATACTAAGAACAACTGGAATCAAATTGACGGACTGTGATAGCCACGCACGACTCTTATGTTTGAAAGATACTCTGAGACAGAAAGCTAAACTAAAGGGAGCTAGGTTAAAGCGCTACAACGAAACCACCAAAAGAAAGGAGCATAACGCTTTATTTCAGCACATGAGAAAACAGTTCTTCCGTAAACTAGCTGATAATGGTGCTGACAAAATTCAAACCATTGATAGCACTAAACACGGCTCCTTTACCGACTACTGGGCGGCGCTTTGGTCCGACCCACTACATTACAATGTGCAGGCTGACTGGATCGAGGAAATCCAAACTAAAAACAACCTAATACCAGAAATGCCTGATGAGGATTTCACAGCTGAGGAAGTCTCCGCAGCTATTTCAAAAACCCACAACTGGACTGCTCCTGGACCGGACAATATACACAACTTTTGGCTGAAAAAACTTACAGCCGTACATGCACCACTAACATCAAGTTTTAACGAGCTAATATCAGAACCGTCTTCAATGCTGTTAGAACTCACTGAAGGGAGAACATCTCTCCTCCCCAAAAAAGGGGATGCGAACCAACCATCAAACTATCGCCCTATCACTTGTCTGTCAGTGGTGTATAAACTATTAACTTCACTTTTAAAAAGTAAAATGTATAAATTTTGTTCTGCCCATAAGCTACTAGCAGATGAACAACAAGGTTGCATTGAAGAGTCGATGGGCTGTAAAGTACAGCTAACTATAGATGGTATTATATTGCATCAAGCTAATAGAAGAAAGAGAAATTTACACATGTGTTACATCGACTACAAAAAAGCTTTCGATTCAGTTCCGCATGATTGGCTATTAAAAACCCTGGACATCCATAGAATCAACCCAAGAATAAAACAACTATTGAAAGTCTGTATGGATAATTGGAAGATAAACCTGCACCTAAATCGTGATAAACTAGGTTCTGTGCACATAAGAAGAGGTATATACCAGGGTGACTCACTATCTCCACTCTGGTTCTGCCTAGCGATTAATCCTCTATCTACATTACTCCAAGACTCTACAAACGGTTTTAGGGTTGACACTAAATGTACAAAATGTGTGTCCCACTTATTATACATGGATGATCTAAAGCTATATGCAGAAACCGAGCAAAAATTACACACCTTAATCAAAACGGTAAAATGCTTTAGTGACGATATCTGTATGTCTTTTGGCCTGGATAAGTGTGGCATCATAAGCATTAAAAAGGGCAAGGCAACGAACACCAACATTGAATTTGAAGGCATCGAGGAATTGAACTCCGCCTCTATTTATAAATATCTTGGAATAAACCAGAATGCCAAGATAAACCATAAGAAATTAAAAGAGGACTTTCTTGGCAAATATAGGCAAAGAGTTAATAAAATCCTCAACACCAAACTGTCTGGCAGTAATCTCATCACTGCAATTAACAGCTGGGCCGTCCCTGTGCTCCTTTACACGTTCGGTGTGATCAAATGGACTGACACCGACCTACATGACATTGACAGACTCACTAGAAAATTACTAACCAAGTTTCGATGTCTACACCCCAAGTCCTCCACCATAAGGTTATACCTGCCCAGGAAGGATGGGGGTCGTGGATTGCAGAACATCTTCAAATTGTGTAAGATGCAAGTTTTAAAAATACGATCAAAACTGCTCGCCTCCAGCAATAAATTAGTTTCCTTCCTACGGAAATACGACTCCGATGCAACCCCTCTGAACCTACACAATGCTGATGTCAATATCGGTTTGGACGACGTAGGGCATGAGATTCGCCAATGGGAAGAAAAAACACTCCACGGAAAATTTCCGGCTTCATTACATGGGGACAACATCGACAAGGCTGCTTCCTTAACATGGCTCAAAGCAGGTCATCTCTACCCTGAAACAGAAGGCTTTGTTACAGCAATACAGGACAGAGTAATCAGGACAAAAAATTACGAGAAGCATATCCTGAAACTCAATGTTGTCGACAAATGCCGAAAATGTGGAAATGTGGGCGAGTCGATTGAACACATTATGGCAGGATGTCCAGCCCTATCAGAATCAGCCTACCTAGGTCGCCATAACCAAGTTGCAAAGTTAATACACCAACACCTGGCTTTGACGTACAAATTGATCGGTAAGGACACTCCCCCTTATTATAAATACTCTCCGCAAGAGGTTCTCGAGTCTACTGAACATCTGCTGTACTGGGATAGGCCTATTCTGACCGACAAAACGGTAGATTTCAATCGCCCGGATCTGCTGTTCATCGATAAAAAAGAAAAAACCGCTACCATTATCGATATCGCCGTACCACTGTCTCATAATTTAAGAAAAACTGAGATAGAAAAACAAAGAAAATATGGGAACCTAGGCTTGGAGATTAAGCGTCTATGGAAATTGTCCAAAATAACAATATACCCCATTGTTATATCAACCGAGGGGATAATAACAACTGACCTCACAGACACCTTCAAGGCCCTTAACATTCCTAGGAACATCTTCGTTGCCTGTCAGAAGGCGGTACTGCTGCAGACCTGCCACATCACCAGAAAATTCCTCAGTGGAAACTGTTAAAGGGACTACGATGAATTTTGTTTCTCTTTAGCGAAACTCGACCCTGGCAGCGCCAGAGAATGACTACTCGTTCATTTCTAACATAATAATAATAATCTTTATTAAGGAAATTTGTCTTACAATTTGTGCATTACACCAAACAAAAAAAACACTATAACTATAAGAAACCAAAGTGTACATTCACACCAGACTCACTCATAATTTACATGTGACAAAGTTTATACCAGATTGTCCTTATGTAATGATTCGATTGCCAGGGGAACAAAAGAGTGTTTGTGTCTGTTTGTCTTTGCTATCGGTGTCTTGTATCTCTTTTGTGATGGTAAAAGCACAAAATCCAGACACAAAGGGTGATTCTTTATTTCGAGGATCTTGTTAGCTTTTTTATAGATGTTTGTCTCAAACAACTGCCCAAATGGGGTTTGTTTTTTGCCAATGATTTTGCCAGCAGCATTTAGGATTCTATAAAGTTTATTTTTATTTTTAATGCTCAGATTGCCATACCAGGCAGTGATATTGAAACTTAAAATATTGCAGATGTGAGCGTGATAAAACATAGCCAAGGCCTTTTCGCTAACATTAGTAATTGTATCTTCTCCAGACTTGTGCATTTCTGCAACCATTACGTTTCAATTGATATATCTTTTAACGATCACTACTGAAACAATATATATTTTGTAATTACGCATGTGGCTACATGTTAAACCAGGGTTTCCCAAACTTTTTCTTTAATGATGCGGCTTAATTGAACACTTCGTACATTCTGGTCATTTAGCGGAACACTTAGCTTTTTTTTAATTTTTTTTTAGATTAATTCTCGTTCTGGCCTACTAGTTAATTATTCCAGAAGTTCTTGGAACTATTCAGGCCTGGAGAAATGTTAGGGTTCCTCGGAACACAGCTTGGGAAACACTGTGTTAAACCAGCGGTGTCTACTGTCCCATACAACTTGCTCACACTGCACTTCATAAAATAAATTTAAAAAAAAATAATTAAAAAAAAAAAAAGCTTATACTAATGTGTATCAATCAGCTTGGATCAGTCGTATAATTAAATTGGTAATAGATCTAGACTAACAATAATAAATCTGTGCGATTAGAAATATTTTTTCACCATTTGTTTTTATTGTTTAGCGCTATTTCATGCTTTTAGCGTTCTCAATGCTCTATGATCCTATCACTTGTCTGGACCAGTTGGAAAGGGGGAGAAAAACGAGGCATCTGGGTGATCGCTTTTTAAATGTATTTTAAAAATAAAGAGAATCGACATGAATTCGAACATTTGGGCTAAAGCCTTCTCAGGCTTCTCAAGCCAATGCGGCAACAACTCTACTAACGAATAGTCCATGAACATGGAACATTGTAGAGTTATCTATTGTTTCTATTTCATGTTTTGTGTTCACAAAGCTTGAGACAGCAGCCTTAGGCAGCCTAATATAAAGGGGACAATTCAGCTTATGACACTACCCTAGTGAAGTACTATTTCTTTTCTGTGTTTGAGATACCAAACAAAGTAATTTATTACCTGTAGATAATTAACTAATGGATATTTTTTTTTATTGATTCTTGTGTTGTTAGGTAACAGAAATAATTGTACGAAATTTCAGCTTGATCCTAGATTGGGTGAGGAGAAATAACGTGCTCAATGTTTTGGCCAGACAGACACACAGACAGAGTTGATAAAAGCATTGTAACTAGCCTCTATGTTGTAACCTACGAAATTCTGCTTTTATTTTTAAACATTTTCTGTTTTAGGGCACTTTCCTTACATGGTATGCACATTTATCCGGCAAACATACGTCAAACCAAACGAATGTGACCAAGAAACTAAAAATTAGAAAGTACATGTATTTATTAGTATCAACTATAATCACTGTATCATGTTGTATGTAAATATTGGAGTACACTGAAAACTTCACTATACATGTAAATAATAGTCTACCTGATTATGAAAGGGAGTTCATCGCTATCATTTTGTACATTAAAAAAAAGTAAATTGTATATATAATGTAGATCTATATATTAGATATTAATAATATGAATCTACCTATACCGTCAGCTATCCCTTAGTCTGTTGAACCGTTGAACCCATGATTTGTACATCGTCTTTCCCCATTCCTCTGTCATATACCTTGGACACCATCTCTTTCAATGAATGGCATGTTCTTCTCTTACCAGTTACCATTACTGTCTCTGTGAGCATCTTTTTCCTGTTACTGTTCCTTGTAGGAAGGTCTATCTTATCTTACCTTATATTAAAGACGTTACTTCAAAAAAGAAGATGATTACGTCCTACGCGTCATGCATTTAGTCATGCATATTAACCAATGACTTAAATTCTGCCAAGTCACTGGTTTTCCTGGCTAGCTCAGGCAACACATTCCATGCTCTAATAGCACTAGGGAAGAAGGAGTATTTGTACAAATTTGTCCTAGCATATGGGACGAGGAATGTGCCCTTATTTTTGTGTATTTTATTAAATTTTGTTTTTGTATTTGAAGATTATGGTTCAGTGTTTTATGTATAATTGCTACTTTACTTTTGAGTCTTCTGTCCTGAAGGCTTTCTAAATTTAGTGATTTTACTAATGGTGTTACTCTAGTCAAATGTGAATATTCCTTTGTTATGAATCTCACTGCTCTATTTTGTGTTTGTTCTAGTTTCTTAATGTTTTCTTGAGTTTGGGGGTCCCAAACGGAGGATGCATATTCTATTATTGGCCTAACCAAGGTTAAATAACATTTTAGTTGTATTATCTTATTTGATTTATAGAAATTTCTTTTAATAAACCCTAATGCTTTGTTGGATTTTTTTATAGTTTCATCAATATGTGGATTCCATGACAGTTTTTCATTTATTATAACACCTAGGTATTTTGCGTTTTTAGTCTGTGTTACTGGTTTCCCATGAATAAGATAAGTGGAATTAATTTGTTTTAGTTTTTTTGTTACTCTTAACAACTGACATTTTTCTGGGTGGAAAGACATGCTCCAATTTGATTCCCATTTCTGTAATTCATCTAATTCTCTTTGTAAAATATCTGTGTCTTGTATTGTTTTTATTGTTCTATATATTATGCAATCGTCTGCAAATAATCTGACTTTTGTTCCTAAAGTAATGTAATTTGGTAAATCATTTATGTAAATTAAAAATAGTATCGGTGTTGATTTAGAGCCATTTATTATTACAGTTTGTTCTCTCCCTATCAGAAAATCTTTAATCCACTGATGCAGTGGACCATTAATGCCAAAATATTTTAATTTTTTAAGCAAACTTAAGCAAAAGCCTTGGAAAAATCTAGTAAGATAGCATCTATTTGTTCACTATTATCTAAACCTTTTGAAAAATCATCAATTAGTCCTATTAGTTGTGTTTCACATGATCTATATTTCCTAAAGCCATGTTGGTATGTGGTGAGGACATTATGTTTGTCTAAGTGGTTTATGATGTTGCTACATATTATGTGTTCTAGGATTTTACATGTGATGCTGGTAAGTGATACTGGTCTGTAGTTTCCTGGGTCAGATTTTTCTCCCTTTTTTAAATAGGGGGTGACATTAGCTTCTTTCCAGTCCTTTGGTACTCTGCCCTGGTTAAGCGATGCCTGAAAGAGTATTTTGAACACTGGGGTTAGCTCATTGCTTAGTTCTTTGAGTAATATAGCTGGAATACCATCAGGTCCAGACGCTTTATTTGGTTTGGTGTTGCGAGGTCTTTGCGAGCCCTGATCACATCAAATTTTAATTTGCGTTTTGAAGGTCACCTGTGAGATCAGACTATGTCTTGAGTCGCTTCAGAAACTTTTAACTTTGACAGATGTCACTATGATGTCATACTTAAAGCCAAGGTATCCATCACTTTGCAGTCCTAAGTAACTTATTTTGTGTATTTACATTGCGATATACTATATAGGATATTATTATATACAGTAACTTATACCATAATAAGTTATTGCATACATATCTATTCGTTTTATTGACAATGTTATATTGCGTGGTTTTATATTGTTTTGTATTGCATGCTTTACTTTAGTTTTCTTGGACATGTTTTGGTTGCTCCTTCAGGTTTAATGAGGATTAAATCCTTGAAGGACGATGAGGGATGTCATCGGGCAGGGTTCGAACCAGGGACCATCGACGAAAGTCTCCAGCGTGCATACCACACGACCATGCAGCCGTCCATGCTCATCTTTACTTAGAGAGACATCTATTCTTTATTTCTATACTTAGACCTTGTACATCATCTTACTGCTAAGACAATGTTATCAGCGACGTCAACCAAGTTTAGACAGAGTCTAAATTTTTTTTTTTGTTAAAGATTATCCCGAGTTGTCCGTCTTGTTATTGTTTCAACTGAAAAAGAAGTCCACTTGACCTGAACCCTTTACTTTAGTCCAGAAAGATAACATGCTTGATAGCGTCTGGTCTAACAACGCACATTCAACACACTAACACACCCAGTATGTGTGCTTAGTGTTGAGATCTATACAAATCACTATTGATGAAACATTGCTTACATATTTAACTCAAAACAATGTCTATATCCATATTTACAAAAAAATGTTGCTGAGAAACTGATTTATTTTTAAATAAATACATCATATATTAGTCAGGTGAGTCTTTGGATGTGATATAATATTGCAGTGTAATTTTTCATAATGTTACAACGTACAATGTGCTAATAATTTAAGTGTATAATTTATATTCGATGAAATATAAGTATTTGTTTAGTTTCATTCACACAAATTCATTCAGGCATGAGTTTACTAGAGCTATATAGTTGTTTCAATTCTAAACATTTATACTAAATAGATCCGACATTTGCAGATTTTCAAACAAAGGCTCCGTGTAGTGAGTGATGTCATCATGTACAATGGATAAGTACCTGCTCGAGTCTGTAACATTAAACATTAAGTTGATCTTGTTATATAAACAATTTGGGATTTACGTTTAGTTAGAAGGTTAGAACTCTAACGTCCTCGTTCTACGACTACGTGATTAAGGATACAAAATGATCTTGATCTGTCAATATTTGCTACAATGAAATCTTGATTAACATGTTTGTCTTGTGTGTTATTGTTGTTGATTGAGATATAAACCGATTCATAATTTATTGTTGTTAGTCTAGATCTACGACAAATTTTAATACATCACTGATCCAAACTAATTGATACAACTACACTTAATATAAGCTTTGTTTTTAAAAATAGTATTTATAATGTATTTAGCTTGTTACCAATTAGGAGTGGAGTGGACAATATTAGCTACTAGAACGGCAGTGGACTTATGTAGCAGGGTTTGATCCTCGGGACCATTTAATGATAATCTAATATTTTTATAGCATTTACAGTCCATACTATAGAGGACTGTTTATAGTACCAGTATGGAGTACGACCGTATACCAACGGTAATATTTTTTGGTGACTTGAAAGGTGGTCAGCGTAACAAGGTGCCCCACTGAAACGCTTTGAAAACCAGCGTAGGCGCCAACTTAACTTACAGAAAAAAAGCACCTGGCAGCAGGTGGTTTCCAAATGAAATAGCTGGAGATTTCTTTTTACAAAGGTCGCCGAATACATAATTGAGACCAAATTAAAATCCACTGCCGAGGTCAGACGTAGAGGGAGAAAAGTGAACCTATATCGACCACCGGCGGACCACGTATGTGTCTGCACTAGATGTGGCTAAATATGTAGGTCTCTGCTGGGACTGACTCGAAGGAAAGCCTTATTATTATAGCATTGATAATCAGAGTTGGTAACAGGTCCAAGATTGTCAACTTTTGCCAACACTTTCACTTTTCTCTCTGGTTAAAATATTCTTACTTCATCCATTTACTCAGAAAAACACTTTTATTTGTGAAATTCTAAAAGCAATAATGAGACGTCTTTATAGGTCCTAATGGAACATGTTTTATTTATGATTACATAGACTAATACTAATGGTGTGCATTCAGAATTAGTAAAATAAGCAAAATAGTTGTTCAGGCTTCCTAATATACTGCTTGGATAGAAACAATAGACAAACAGACAAAAGACATACAGACAAAAGACATACAGACAAAAGACATACAGACAAAAGACATACAGACAAAAGACATACAGACAAAAGACATACAGACAAAAGACATACAGACAAAAGACATACAGACAAAAGACATACAGACAAAAGACATACAGACAAAAGACATACAGACAAAAGACATACAGACAAAAGACATACAGACAAAAGACATACAGACAAAAGACATACAGACAAAAGACATACAGACAAAAGACATACAGACAAAAGACATACAGACAAAAGACATACAGACAAATGACATACAGACAAAAGACACAACTAAAGTGCCCGTAGAAGGTGAGAGAGGGTAAATATAAATTAAAATGCAGTGAAATGTTGCATTTGAATATTTCAAAGAAACCTCATTGAGTATGACATCAAAACATCTTGCTTATTAATGCATACAAAATGTGAAAAATTTTATGAATAGACTTTGGATTATTACCTTACTATAAAACTTTTATATCCCTATTTGCAAGGTATGTATTAAATATAGTATGTAACATGTCTTCAAAAACATATTGGTTCAAAAGTGCGAATATATAATTACATATACATATAGATTAACATATATAGGAATATATTGTACATATCGTCTGTATTATGTTGTAAAATTGTGTGTTTCCCAGGTTGCACAGAAGTCATGTCACTGCTGGTCTATATAAGTTTATTTGGACTTGCCTCTAGTCAGACTATCAGATTATCGTTTCATTTGGACTCCTCACAGCCTGATGTTGATGGAAGCGCCAAAGATTTGAGCGTCATTCCGATTATCTCTAGGACGTGAGTCTTATCTTGTCATCGTATATTTCACAGTTTTGAATTTGACATCACAGTTAAATTCGTTGAATTGGCACACCGCAAAATCGGATGGCAGTTTGGTCGTGCGGTATGCGCGCTGATGTGTCGTTCAGTTTGTTTCGATGGTCTCAGGTTCATACCCTTCCCGCTGCCATGTCCTTCGTCCTGCGGCGGGTTTGGACTAGGAAGCAGACAATCTTCAACTCTGAAGAAACTTCTGAAGAAACATCCGAAACAGGTTAAACATTTTATTCGTGTTCAATCCCAAAGTACCAGAGCAAATCCAATTATATAATCGAATCCCCTTATTGGGACATTCGGATTTTAGAACAATAATGGTCACGTTCCTATGCCGTCAGATATCAGTCTATTACCTTACAATTGTAACCTTTTCACAAGTGTCTCCCAAAGTGGGGTACGCGTACCCCCCCCAGGGTTACGGGAAGACTCAGGGGGGGGGGGAGGGTTCGCGTTGCATCTCATTTATTATGATATTTTTTTAATACCAAATATCCATTTATTATGTTCATTTTTCTCATAGATGCAATTCGAGTGTTACTCAGCTTTACAAAAATTACACAAGGTACACTTTAGTCAAAAGTTTGGGAAACACTGATTTAAAAGATGCTGGAGCTCATGCCCTAGCTTGCTTTAATTTCTTAGTGAAGAAATCAGGAAACAAAATAGCTGCGGAAAGACAGCCTTAACAAATGTCACAGGGTACACATTCGAGGCCTAAAAGAAAGCTACCTCCGAAGACAAAGATAGAGGAAATTAAAATTTACCTTTGGTAGTCGTTTTGAAAGGAAGGGGCGACTCTATGGGCATTCTGGCAAAGGCTCGGTGGGCTGATACCTAAGGGCCTGTGAGTAGTTCGTTGATGTGTGCGGTAGAAAAAACAAAAGAATAAGACTGCCTAGACTCGTGATGAAGGTGACATAGTGTACTATCTGTCTTACCAGCTACAAAGAGTATAATATAATAAATTTAAAATTGGAAAGATCTAAAGCATTTTATTATGAATAACAAATGCTCAGGCATCGCAACAAATAATAAGCACACTGGGACTTCCTAGTCACGTGTCGAAGGTGATCTATTGTACTTCGGATTCGACGAAAAGCCTTTTAATTGTATTATAGTTATAGTAAGTCGACCTACTGGCATTCTACGAACGTGGCCAAGCCAGCCAACGCGTCTGCTGCTGATAACAGAGCGGATGTCCTGGCACCCTGCTCTTAGAAGCACTTCCTCATTGGATATCTTATCTTGAAACCTTATTTTAAAGACATTCTGTATGGCGATCTAATAGAAGGCAGGAGAGCCACTGGTCGCCCACTTTTACGGTATACGGATGTATGCATACGAGACATGAAGCTCTTTAAAATCGACACTAGCAGCTGGGAAGAGGTGGCACTGGATAGATCCACATGGAGAGAGAGCTTAAAGGAAGGGTCTCGGATTGCAGATGTCATACACAACAGAAACAGAAAGAAGGGTGAAAATGCAACGGCGCCCTTGATTACATATGCACAACCTGCGATCGCAAATGTGTATCAAGTCAAGGATTGGCCTCTTTAGTCACACAAGAAGTTGCAAAGGGAAAAGATCGTCTCGCGAGACGTAAAATGCCACAGAATTATAGTAAACTTATTAATAAAATTTATAAAAGAAAATGTCCACAAAAGTGGCATAAATTTTTTTCAAATAAAACGGGTAATATGCTTAAGGCTGAAAAAGTACATATTAATATATATTAATTTAATGGCAATGTTTTCGATTCCGAAGATTAAGGATGAGTGCAGCATTTCTCTTTACCAGGCAAACCCAGATGCGACCTACATATTTTACCACACCAATGTAGAACAATCCGCTGACGACTGTCTGCGCCTGTCTTCGGAGAGCGACCTTCTATGTGCGTTATACTATTTAGCAACAGTACCTATGTTGAGGATAACTAAACAGTTTTACTTAGTGCTGTCACGTGACTCCGCTGTGCTTCGTTGGCTATGGGATTGAATTAATTTCATGAACTCAGATGTCTTTACTCCATGTAAAGTTCTGATGGCGTAACGCCATAACCAAGTGATGCCCAACTTAATTAGACTTGCGGGCCATTTTAATTTCCGACACTCATATCACGGGCCACATGAACGAAAAGGTGCAAAAAAAGAATTGACATTGACCTGAAATTATTTCATTCCAAATCCGTGGATCTAATACACTAATTAATGAGATGTTTGAAGTTGTCAGAAAATGGCTTCATTTCTCTACTTCAAATATGAACAGCATTGTAGCCAGCTTTACAACCGACTAATTGTCTTGTCGCTATTTGGTAAATATTCCCATCAACCTCCTCCATCTAGCTAGGCTTTAAAAACAATCTTGGCTTCATAAAAACAATCCTTCCTTTAAAAACAATCCTAACCCTAACAATCTTTTATTCTACACTTAATATAAGCTTTATTTTTAAAAATAATATTTTTTGTACTTTGCTTGTTACCAATTAGGAGTGGAGTGGACAATATTAGCTACTAGAACGGAAGTGGATTTATGTAGCAGGGTTCGATCCTCGGGACCATTTAATGATAATCTAATATTATTATATCAAACCAAGAAAGTCGTCAGATTCGTTTTATAAAGCTGTTGATATGTTGTTGTTTAAAACATCCACACATTCTTTACAAATAAAATATGTTGGCTTCATATCCACACACAAAAAAAGTAAAATGAGTACACTCTTACTGTTAGATTCTTAGGCTCTACATTCAGAGTCCATTTCATAAACGCACAAATTTTAAAGGTCATTGACCAATCCATCAGAGGAAATGTGAGGGCCTTAACGTAATTTTTCTTTGGAAAAAAAAGGGGGGGGGGGGTTTCTACGCTTTGTGCCGACTTCTCGGCGGGCCGGATTGAACCACTTTGTGGGCCGGATATGGCCCGTTGGCCGTATTTTGGGCATCACTGCCATAACCAAACAAATGCTAACCCTTGACCTCATTCTATTAATAGCATTTATTGTTTGCAAATAACAGATAATTGGAGGCGCTAGGCGAAGTGAATTTAGTGGTCTAAATGAAACAGGAAAATTTTTTTTTAAAGACAGTGGAAAAGTAAAATTACGCATTTTATTCAGACCCTTGTATACTTCACCAATAACTTTGAGGCCAAGTTTTGCTATTTCTTCTCTAAAGAAACTGTTTCAAATCCTGTACGAGGCCCCTAACCATCGGAGGCCCTATGCGGCTGTTAGTTTGCCTATGCTTAAGGCCGACCCTGTTGCAAAGTTAAAAACAAAATTAACAAAAAACTTTATAAAAAGAAAGCTTCTATTAACTGAAGAGAGGGAACCGTTCAATTCTGCAAGGTTTATCTCCCCCTTTTCTATACGATACAAAATCAATTAATTACCAATAATGATATTGATTAATATTTTTTTAAATTGATTCATGTGTTGTCGACGACAACATGAGCCTCTATATACCGTTCCGCAGCACACTAATGGGATTGTCTTTCTCTAACACAGTACGCGTCATTTTTTGTTTCTATACATAGTATCTTACGTAGGTACTGTACTAGTGAACCTCTACTAGTTTTGATCGCTCTGCATAAAAGATTTCACCTTTTAAAGTTAATAAACTTATCTAATGATTCAGAAATATTTTGCATGAAAAATCAACAAACTAGACAATAATAATTTCTGCTAAGCTGGAGTCGGAGAGTATGAATTACAGTGGAAAACTAAAACACTTGCAAGAACCAAATAGTTGCTTAGAGTCGGCTTAGACGTTAACAGACGCATACCTTTTCCTGGCTTGTCACTTTGCACTGATAATAATAACTATGTATCTTCTCTCCCCTTGTGCGGTCCGAATGCCAAAATGAAATTGATCTTCTATAAGAACAAGATGTGCGATAGGAGCTTCAGTTGACTAGTTCAATCGAGACCAATCGTTATAGCTTCAACACTGACCTGCGACGTCGCCACCTATGTAGACTAATAGATCGTTGCCACGTAGAAGGTCTTGAGAACAGTTGGCATGTTAAAGTTATTAATAGAATGGGAAATAGATATTTAAGAGATTAAAGTGTTGAAGATACTGCTCAATTTGGAGGGTTGCGTCCCTTTAGATAATCGGACACGTTATTTCTCCTACACCCTTTCTCGGATCAAGTTGAAACTTTCAACAATTATTATTGTTCCTAACAAAACATGAATCAAATTGACAAATCTGTCAATTAACTATTGATAAATATTTTATTTTGTTTGATATCGAATAAGGGAAATATCTTCTAAATTATTTCGACACATGGTCGTAAGTGCGGAGCTCTTTCCTTTAGATAAGCTTTGTTGTTGTTGTTTTTTAAGGATTTTTTTATATTTTGCTTTTTTTTAATTTTTTGTTTTATTCTAAATTAATAGTATAGTATCTACAATATATTCTGTTTCTTGTTTCAGTATCTACAGTATATTTTGTTATGGAGCGGTGGGTGACAGATTTGTACTGAGAATGGACCCTAACACAGCGCATATGGAGATCGTAGACAGGAGCATCCGATTCAACAACAGCACTCAAGGCATCGACTCCTGCATGCCGGCTTTCAAACCCGTCCAGTGCACAACTACTCACTTCTGCTCCCCCAGCAACAACTGCGTGGTCAACTTGGCTATCGACTGCGGTCTGGTCCACGGCTCGGACAGGTGGGAGCGTACGCCGCAGATAGAGGCAACGCTCCAGAACATTCACGGAGAGCTGGTGTTAAGGGATTGCTTCGTGATGTGCCTGGACAGCGGTTACGTGGAAGAGGTCAAGGACTCCGGGCCTCAGGGGCTCTCCTACACGGCCATCGGTCTCATTGTTTCGGGCATTGTGATAGTGGCGGCCATGTTTGTTGCAGGATGCGTGATTTGGAAGCTGAGAGTGATACGAAAAATTAATCGTCAGCCCCACCATCATCATATGCATTTCGCGAAATAATTGAAATTACTAGAACATTTGTTAACAATTATTTTTCTCAAAATTGAATCTTTATTTTAAAATGTAATTTTGATCAGGGTGCTAGATTATATATTTGGTCTTGATGGTGACGAAAGAAAAATCTCTAGAACAAAGATATATTTGCTTTTGGCAATTACTAATGGCTCTTCCATCCTTCACTTTCACCTATCCCTTAGTCTGTTGGACCGTTGGGGCTCTACACAAGATTTGTCGGCTTTCTCCATTCCTCTCTATCTTTTGCCTAAGATAGAACCTCTTTCAATGACAGGACAGTTTATTCTTTTATGTTGTCTTCCTATCTGCCTCCTCTTCTTTTTTTCTGGTTCTGTTCCATGAAGGAGGGTCTTTGCGAGCCCCGAAGACCATGTAATATGACCAGAGAGTTTTAGCTTGCGTTTTTTCTTTACAATATTTAGCAGGTCATCGTGGGGTCCAATCGCTGAAGGAACCCTGTCTTTAGTATCTTCGTTTGTGTGTAGCATCTCAATTTCATTGCTAGGATCTTCCTCTTCTATTCTAAAGTCTCTTTAAGAGTTAGTTTACCATGACAACTGTCGTACATGTTATTTTTAGAATATTGAGTCATATTTCACTTGTACCAAATTAACTGCGCACTGTCCTTTACGTTTATGTTGGACATTAAGAGTCACATTCAGACGTGGTTTGTTGATGTCAGATGCAATGTCATTCATTGTAAGGTACCATTGCTAAACATTAAAATATTAAATACTTTTTTTTGTATCTTCAATCAGCCTGCACAAGAAAGTGTGTGTGTGGGGGGGGGGGAGGGGTAGCAATGTTGATTTAAGTAAAAAATCTTTTGTTTTAATATTTTCTCACCCTTTTATTGGTTTCCATATTATTATTATTTGTTTCGTTTTTCGAAGAGACATACACCAGGCGATTGCTTTTTGTGATAATTTAGAAGACTAAATCATTGTTATGGATGGTTACCTAGTTGTTGTTTTTTTCTTATTCAATTCGGACTGTCGTCACGATGATTCCAAGTTCGAGTCCTTCCTGTTGTTTTTTTCTATTGTTTTTTTAATAGCTTTTATATAACGCAACTTTTCATGCTTCCTTAGAGCGCTGGCTTTGGTCTCATTTGTGGACCAGTGGGGAGAGGGGGATATATGGGAGGTTTTCCATGCAACCTTTAGGTGCTCAGTAAACATTCAGCTCGTGTCGGGATATCTACCATTGTATAGTTAAACACTTGATTGGTTGAAAGGAACTGAAGCAGCGACTGATAAACACATAATTAACACAGGCTCTCAGAATATCTTCTCTTTTGAAAAATGTCGGTGTTAGAGTCACAAGATGTCAGATCCGTTTTTAATTAAAACGAATATAACATTCCTTCATTTCTTCAACGCATGTCATTCTTCAATGTATATTTGTAAATGTCGTTTTAAGATCCTCATTGAATGATTTCACATGCACTCTTCATAAACAAAACTTTGAACATACATATTTTGCAAACATAAACTTATTCATAAAATTATAATCATTGATTTGAATGTTTGTATAACTATTATTTGCACATGTCTCTACTCTCTTGATTCCAGACTCAATAAAGACATTTCTATATCTTTTAATGTTTAAAGTTACAATTAGCATTCACTTTCGTCTTCAACTGTATGTTAGTCTGTCGGGCCAATAGGGGCGCCACACATAATCTTACAACCGTCATTCCTTTCTGTTTTCCCCCTTTTCCCCAGTATTAGAGACTCCTCCATAGACAGGCCTCTCCATTCCTTAGGACGACCTTCCATCGTTTCTTCTATCTGCCTCTCCTTTTTTCTCTGGTACCGTTTCCTGCAGAAAAGTCTTTCGAGCCGTACAGTCCTAATCTGCAGAAGTAGAGAAGGAGGTACAAGCCATGCACTTCAGATGTTATATAATGATTTAAAGTATACGAAACTGAAACAAGATCACAATGGCATTTGTGCCTCATGATGACCTTCAATAGATACAGAAACATTCTCTCTTGAAGAGGTAATACTGAAGACACAGAAGAAAGAGACCACTTCAGCAGAATACTCACTTGTCTGAATTAGATGTGCAAAATATATAGATAATAACGCAAATAGATGCACTGTATCTTAAACTTCGGACACGGAGACACGTGTATTATGTTTTATTATCTTTATTCTCGTTATTGTAATTATTATTTCTATTCAAACAATGTTGCCTGCTGGGTTTGTGATAACCTATTTTCGGTTGAAGTTATGAAAAGGAGGGAGGTGGGGGGGGGGGGGTGGAAGGATGTTGCATCCTATGCAGAAAATTTTATGTTCTTTGAATTCCATAAATAGAAGAATTTTTTTATGCTCATATTTATAATACGATATGATACGATATGATACGATATGATACGATATGATACGATATGATACGATATGATACGATATGATACGCTAGTAACTTACAACTCGTTGGAAATATAAACAACTGATAAGCAGATGTTTTCCTTGATATAGTTATGCTGTACATTTGTAATAATGAGACAGTCTCTGTATAAATGTTTTGAAAAGAAAAAGCAGAAGGAAATGTGTACCTCCCTCAAGATCTGGAGTCCAAGATTAAACGTAGTCACCGAGGACAGTGACCTCAGCAACCTTCAGTTTTGGTAGTGAAGCAGCAGTCAGTGTAGCGTGACAATGCCCTGTTATTTCGGGAAACTTTTGGGGGTGCGTTAAAATTAGAACGACCCCAGTTAGTAAAGCGATATGCTCCGGTGTGTTGCCAGGACTAACGAACTGTGTAAGTGCAGTGTAGAGACTTGCAATGTAGACAAACTGCCAGAAAAGCTTGTTTCTCCAATGGGTTTAGTGAAATGTTCACGTCGAACATAGTGAGGCTTGAGTTTCACTACCAATAACTTGCAAAAGGTGAGTCTTTATAAGTGAATATGAGATATTATGAGAAAACAAATTGGCTAGGTCATATATGCTATTGTTATAGAGTTAACCTTAAGCATCCTCTTCGAAATAAGTCACTTTGGTCCTATGACTGGAGGACTCTTATGGTGTAACATAGAGAGAAATTAGTCCTACACATCTAGGACTGGAGGACTCTTAGGGTGTAACATAGAGAGAAATTAGTCATACACATCTAGGACTGGAGGACTCTTAGGGTGTCCCGGTGTAACATAGAGAGAAATTAGCCAATCACAAGGCCAAACATACAGAATGCGTTTGTTCATATGGGTAGACAATATTTAATGATTAAAAAGATGCAGGTTACTTTATAACACTTCCTAATAGTTTGGCACAAGCTGCTCTCTTTTGGGGGGGGGGGGGGTTAAATCTATGAAAAATAAACACACACAAAATAAAAGATTTTATTCTGAGCTGTCTGATGTGAACTTAACAAAGCATGGTGCTATATAGTGGTAATAGCATAGCGGTGTCTGGACAATGTAAACTGAACCTTGTTTGTTCTAAACTTAATTAAGCTTGTAATAGTTTTATTTCTTTTGAATTTAGAACCGGTCAGTTGTCTAAATATAGCCGATAATTATTGAAACGTTCGCATAGTGTTTGATTGGCCTTGCCCTTGTAGTTGTTGATGGATGTCTAGCTTCGACAGATTACTCTGAAAATGTCTGGGTTTCTTGTACGTGTGTATTTCATGTACTTAACTAACAATACCTACATATGTAACATGTAGAAAAGTCCAAACCATTCGACAAACTTAAATGACGTTTAATACTAAAAATGACACAGTCGAGTATATGTCCATAACATCGAGTTATTTCTCTGAAATTCTAACACCAACTGAATATATCAACATAATTATCTATAGTCTGGAGGCGCGGTGGCTGAGCGTAAAGCGCTCGTCTTACAAATCGGGATTCCCGGGCTCGAATCCTGGTGAAGACTGGGATTTTTAATGTCAGGGTCTTTGGGCGCCGCTGAGTCCACGCAGCTCTAACTAGTACCTGACATTAGTTGGGTAAAAGTAAAGGCGGTTGGTCGATGTGCTGGCCACATCACACCCTCGTTAACCGGTGGCCACAGAAACAGATGAGCTTTACATCATCTGCTACATAGATCGTGTGACATTAGGGACAATAAGGGTTCAAGACCGGAGAGTGTGGAGACCGGGACTGTTAGTCGGCCATGAAGTCGGTCCTGATTGAGTCCTCATGTGTTGATGTACAAGTCCAGAAAGAGAGACAGTAGAGTTTTGTACGGTGATGTACAGAGTGACATTTTAGTTGTTGACGTGTTTGATGCCAATTGTCTAGTATTGGCTGTTATCTACTTAATCACTCATTATTAAAGTACCCGATATTGTGGAGCTCTTGTTGTCAGGTTCTTGATGTGTTGATGTGTTGTGTTGTGTTTAGAAGTGTTTAAAGAAGGCCTGATTTGGAGGAGAGATTGTAACACTGGTGTCAGAAGTGGGATCGGATCTACTATGGCTTGTCTGAAACTGCTGAACGAATTGGAATTGAAAGAACTGAGGCGAGAACTCCGTGATCGAGGGCTGAAGGCAATCGGAAAGAAAGAAACCTTGCAAGCACGTCTCCGAGATGAACTAACTGAAGAAGGTGAAGATCCAGACACCTACCTGTTCGAGTTAGAACCCGATGTAGTGCAGCTGCTGATCACCTTTCAACAACAGATGTTGGCTGGCTTTCAGAATGTGTGGAAAGGTGACTTACAGAAAGATACCTGTACCAGAGTAGAACAGATGTACACTTCGAAATACTCAGAGAGACACAAAGTTAAAGGCACACTACCAGTGGTGTAGCTTGGGTGAGGGAGGAGGGGGAGTATTTGAAAATCCCCCGGGGCCCCACCTGAGAGGGGCCCCCAAATGAGTGTTTTTGACATTAAAATTTAAATATTACGCAAAATGCAGGGGCTACTAAAGAGGTCAACCCCCCTCAAACAATGGAAAATTTCTAGCTACGCCCCTGCACATTTCTTAATCCATACCCTATGCACATTGTATTGCTTTGTTGCCGAGTTCATTAGAGCATAGAACACTTGTCTCAATCAGCCAGGTAATCCAATGACTTAGATTAAGTCTCTTATTAACATAAACGACTAGATTGAATTATGAGAAGATGGGCCTCCATGAAATACAGAATGAATTTCAAAAATTAAAAACTTGCATATTAAATATAAAAAAAGAGAAAAAAACAATTGCGTTTACAAGAAACGCAAAGCACTTTGTTTCTTGACCATAGCATTATCTATTTACATTTTAAAAATAAGGTAGTAACTACTAACCACCACTTCTACAGATTTAAATCCGGCCATGGTTAGTTCCAACTGCAACTGAAACCACACACACAAAATAACTTAACGTGCTGCCAACCATGTGTTTTTCTTTCCCTTTTAATCAGCTTATGTGAAAGTATTTTAAATATTTTATTATCTAGGTCTTGAAACGATGTGAAACATGGGATTGACGGAGCACGTGCTGTACTTGTTGGTCACGTGTTTGTGCCTGTCAACAATCAATGGACAACTGTCTCGTTTGTCTTTGGTCTTCCAGCACGTGAAGGATCCCAATGCGAGGTCCTTGTCAGAGATGTGGCTGGATGACGTTAATATAAACCTGTAAGACGTTTTGTATCAAGTACAACCTAAGGTTATAGTTGCATGACGTTAACATATTGATAGAGACGTAGTGAAGTAGTGTATTAATATATTAATATTCATAAAATATAAGAGATATGACCTTAACCATTTGCATATGTATTTGACGTGATGTATGGGACTTTCTTAGGGTATTGGTGCTTGACATCAGCATTATGTATAGGATAGTCTTAGGATAGAGACTATTTATAGACGAATGACGTCAATATTAGCAAAGACGATACTCCGAGCATGAGATATTTTCCTTACAGTAAGATCACATAAAGATAGTATTCAACTACAAGTGATATGGTGCACTGTACAGGATTTCTTTAGTGGTTTATTATTAGTACAGTTAGTATTATTATTCTAGATTGCGCTGGATGCTGCCAAAAATGTAGGTCGCAGCTGAGACTGTCACGAGAAATACACATTAAGATTCGGACTCGAAAACAAGGTGTTATTTTTTTTTAGGTGTTAGTCCTAAAATTGCGAATGTATCAATGTACGTGTTGTACGTAGATATATTTTTTTCAAGACATTGACTTGTATTTCTAATGAAAGACTAGAGAATGTGCTGACTGATTCAGAGAAAGTAACAAGTAACAAGAAGATAATGAGCATTTGATATTAAGAAAAATTTATTTATACAATGTTTTAATGAAAAACAAATGCATACTATTTTGTTGTTATTTTATTTGTATTGCTTTGCGTGTGCTTTGACAGAATACAGAACAAGATCTGCTTCGGAGGCAGTGATGCCACGTTTGTTTTGAGAGCGAATCCCGCATCAGGAACCATGGAAGTGGTGGCCAAGTCTCTAGCCCTGGATGTGGCGGAACCGGACGTCAAATCCTGTAGGCCAAGCTCCTCTGCAGTGGTCTGCGATGCAGACATGTGCCAGGAGGACGCATCCTGCAGCGTCAGGGCGCTGGTGAGGTGTGAGCTGGACAACGACGTCTCGGACTGGGAAACCACCCAGTTCATCGACTTTGTTCTGTATCAGAGGAGCGGGCGCCTGGCCATGCTGGACTGCATGGAGGAATGCACCTACGCAGACAGCGAGGAGATAGCAGCGACGGGCGAGGGTCATGGATTGCCAACCTGGGCGCTCGGTTTGATTATTGCAGGTGCCGTAGTACTTGGCGCCCTTTGCGTGGCGGCTTTTGTTGTGTGGAAAATCAGAAGCTCTGCGCCAACGTCAAAAAAGTTTTGTGGTAAAATAACTTGCGCCAAATAAAACATTTTCTTGTATTTCATTTTTCTTTCTAATCTCTATACATTTTCTTGTATTTAATTTTTCTTTCTAATCTCTATACGACCAGTGGAATCATAATAATAATAATAATAATAATCTTTATTGTCCGTATGGAAATTTGTCTTACAATTTGTGCATTACACCAAACAAAAAACTTTATAACTATAAGAAACCAAAGTGTACATTCACACCAGACGCACTCATAATTTACATATCTTTGTTACAAACATTTTGATTGTGTGCTAAAATCAAACTAAATGTTCACATGTTTGTTGTTTAGCCGAGAGTTTGCTAACAAACATTTTAAACAAGAAAAACATACATAATACTTTTTTTGTTTGAAGACAATACCTTCTTTATTAAAAATTTATAAAACAATTTTTTTCTCATAATAACTAATAATCCATAGATATTTTTAAAAAAAATGAACATTTTTTTACCGAGCCTATCCCCCTGCCCTCACACCTGGGGAAAAAATCCTGGTTAAACGAATGTGTAAAGCTTCTAGACGTTATAACATGTTCATACTATCTCTATAGATCTAGACTTAGTAAACGGTTCGCAAAATGTTAGTAATTCTTATCCTAAAGATATACTTCAACTGTCAAATTTCTTGGAAAAACATTAGAGCCGTCTTCGAAAATCGAGTCCACCCTTTCCGTTGCAGAGGTTCTACACCGAAAGTGTGACTTGAATAGAGGTATTTAAAAAAAAAATTCAGATTAAAATGTAATGCATTTTTTTAGGCTTGATATACTTACACAATTATATCATCTAGATAATCTTGATCATGTTTTCGAAATGTACACACTAAGCAATTGCTAACTGTAGAGGACACACTTAATACGTATCAGTTATATAAATACCAACTTCATTTAATGCGTGTGATTGCCCAGCAGTGAAAAACCTATATGTTGGGAATTATGGATTCTTGGATCTTCAATTAGTACGCGTTAGATATTTATTACTTTTGCCCCAAAGTGAGTAAGCTAAATATATTTTTAAAACCTTGTTTTACTTTTGTACTTCTTAACTTTTAAGAAAGCTTAATTTATATGACCAAAATTAAATGTTATTCTAATGAAAGGGATGTAACCGCATTATATTATAATACTTCAATTATACAAGGTTATGTCCTCTTTGGGCAACAAAATTGAATAGAAGAGTCAAGAGAAAACAACTGGCATATGAAATGAAGCACTGAACTATAAACAAGAGAACGTATGAGTGTGTTCTAGTGGAACATTAAAAACACAAATCCGAAACAATTATTATTTCTGCTTCCTCCATCCCAAACGCACACACTTTTTCGCCTCGTTTCAGATGTCAAGAGTTACCTGCGGTAGTATTTCAAAAAGTAGATAAAATCATTAAATGATTGGTATGGTGGAATAATATCCATGGATTCTCCATAACGCGTCTAGCAGGAAAGAAATACTGTCAATGAGTGGGTAGTGTTGATCCAGGCTTTGAAAATAAAGACCTTCAATTAGCTTCTTCGTGTTTTTAAAAAATATCTTTTCTATAAAGCATGCTCAGAGTGCTATGGTCAAATCGTATTTGTGGGATAGTTAGGATAGGGGGGTATCGGGGAAAATGTGCTGCCTTTAGGGGTTCAGTAAATATTGGGTGCTCAAATTGGGTGTCAAACTTCGAAACCCCCCACCCTTCGATAGGTAGCCAGGCCACGCACAGGGGTACTTAGCCACTCGGCCACAAATCCCTTTGATTTATACAAAGATCACATAATAAATCAAAAGATCTGAATAAGAACAATTGATTCCTTGACAATTCACTCAGCGTCTTAAATGATGAAGATTCAGATAGAATTATGACGTTTTAAGATCTAACGACCATTCGATGACAATTTTACAATACACATTAACAGGCGGAATAAATGAAAGAAGACAAAAGAGAAGTTGTAGAGAAACTTATTCAAGTGTGGGCTTACAAAGGGCAGCGAAATACCAAGACTGTTTGAAAGTGAAGTCGTGAAAGGGTCAACATCGGTGCCCTATATACCCAACTTTTCTGGTTTAACGAGCTGAAAGAAAATTCACATAGTCATCTCTAATAGTCTAGAGTCTAGACTTAACACATCTCAATTAGGCTAGACTTAACACACTTCATCTCTGGATCTATTAGTCTAGACTAGGAGTGTTTTATGCGACCCGCCAGAGTGGCTTATGCTGCCCGCGGACACCTAGAGAAATCAGGTGTGATCACAGATTATACATATAAAAATTGCATATATATATATATATATATATATATATATATATATATATATATATATATATATATATAGCCCCCCCCCCATTCCACAAATTTTATTTAATGCGCCCGCGAAAGAAGAAGGTTTGCACAGTTCCTATTTAATAGTGTGGACTTAACATTCCTCATCTCTAGATCTATTGGTCTAGACTTTACACAATTCATTTTTTATTAGTTAGGACTTAACAAGTTTGGGATGTTACTTCAGAGTTGAAGATAATCTACTTCCTAGCCCAAACCTCCTGCAGGACGACCGGGGAAGGCAACGGGCAGGATGTGAAACAGTTGACCATCGAGACGACCGAACGACAGTCCAGCGCGCATACCAACCAGGCAGATGTCTCTACCTGTAAGCCATAAGATGTGTGTATATTTATACGCGTGATTTATCTCGACATAAATTCCACTACAAGTAACCTTGCTAAAAATAACATAATGAATGTCCTTTAAGTAGCGTGCATATCTTTTAATCAACGACCGCGAGAAATCAATTCTTCTCGCCTCTATCTGTAAATAATTGTCATTCTAATGAGAGAGACACGCAGAAAGTATGAATAAAGTTATAAGCAATATCCCATGAGGGACGTACTGTAAATACACTATACACAGGTCCCGGAATAGGACTATCTACTGGACGTGTGTTTCCTCATGAGAGCAGGGCGTATATTTACACATGAAAGCTGAGATTCAAGAAAATAAGCCGAACAGCTAGAGGTAGGGTGACTTTAATAAAAATTTAATTCATCATTTTCGTTATTATCCAGATATTGCAAGTGAATGTATGAGTATGTAAAGTAAAAAAAAAAATTAAGTTCCTATTTCAGAACTTAGAATCAATAGGGAGAATGATATAAAGGTCATCTGTTTCTATTGACCCACGGTTAACGAGGGGGTCATGTGGCATAATAACCAGCTGCCTTGACTTTTCTCCAACTTACGCCAGATCGCCCATTAGAGCTGGATGGACTCAGAGAAGCCCTAAAGATCCCGAAATTTAAAATCCCAGTTGTCACCAAGATTCGACCCCCGAAACCTCGGTTCATAAGCCAAGCGCCTTACCACCCAGTCACCTCGACTCGGTGTGGTTTTTAGAAAAAGAAAATTATAAATATTTTGTTCTAACATCGTGGTCTCATGTAGAAATGTTACCATCACAGGTCCAAATCTTTTTTTTTGTGTCTGGTGTAAAAGCAAAGGAGGTGGGGGGAGATAAAAAGAAGTCTTATTTTTGTAAATAATGTTTGGAATTTAAAAGACAGTTTTACGCAACAAGTATCACCCTTACCACACGCTCTCTAGACCACAACAAAAAAAAAGGTTTCTCTTATGTACACTCTCTGACATTTTCTTCGGCTTCTCAATTCAGTATTCAATATACTATATGATGCTTTTCAACAGGAACACACACACCCCAACACAAACACACACACACACACATGCTTTCACACTTTTAGGCTCTTTACTATTACAATGACAGGCCCTAACATTTTTTGTTTAGAATCCTTTAAATTGACACCTATCCACAAAGTTTTCAAGATATTGACTTATAAATTCAATAATTCAATAATTCAAAAACTCTTTGGTTAGTTTTACCTTTTTTTTTTTATCTCATCTTTTAATCACAAAGCAAACAATGTTCGGTAATAAACTCTTTAGAGTTTAATCCATCAATCTCAGGCTTAGTGAAAAAAAATACATTTTCTAAAGGCCTCAATCAAATGCTCCATTCCCGTTCCCCATACTGCATTACTTTAGGCCTTGTGTACTCTAAATAAAATGTATGAGAAATGACAGTGTTACAAAATATCATTCACTGCTATCACTCTCTAGAAAAATTAATCTTAGCGGAAATGGCTTAAGACGAATTATTAAATACAGAAAGTCTTATTAGAAAGCTTCTATCTGTCCGTCTGTCTGTCTGGTAAAACTTTTTAATACATTATTTCCCCTACACCTATTCTCGGATCAAGTTGAAATTTTACAGTTATTTATGGCATCTAACAAGACATGAATCAATGATTTTAAAAAATCACCAATTAGTTAATTAATTACTGGTTGATTTATCTTTGCTTCCTAATGCAGATTATTTATTTATTTTACACAACAATTAAAGCTAACATTGTTCAGAAACTGTCCAAACTTGATGGTCACGTGGTTGTCCATTGTCATCTGTTGTAGACACACGAAGTCATTGATATTGTAATTTTATTGAAGGATCTGTCCTTATTTCCTATAGAAGCCCAAAAAATTCCTATTGTAACTGTTTTTATGTACAACAAAGTGGGCTAATCAACGCAAAAAATGTTCCTGTACATTACTCAGTCAGTAAGTCCCACGCCATTGTTTACAGGCTGAAAGATCCAAAGGAACTTTATTACTATGACCGTTTTTCCTAAATCTCAAGTAGAGAAACCTCCACAAGTTGACAGACCGGTACCGGTTTCAAGATGTTAACTTGTCATCAACCCAAGATTAAGGCTAGGCAGCATTGCAGTGAGCTCATGAAGAATTTAGAGGAATAGATTATGCTTTCCAGTATGTCTGGTCTGGCGATATTTTTTCCCCTAATGAAGTCCCGGGACAACTAATCTCTACCAATTGACACTGAAAGGTCATGGAGTTCTTTTAGAATCACCACAGACTGAAAAGATAAAATAGAGTATCTGTGAGTAATTTTTTTAAAATAGTCCCCAGTACAAATAAAGCTCCATGAGCCTCTCCAACCTTTGATTATAAATCTCACAAATCTCAAATAAAGGAAAATTAATTTTTTTTTAGGTTAAAAAAATATATATTTATTCTATAAAACAAATATACAATTTGCAAAAACATTATTTTTTAAAGAATTTGCTGTATTCATTAAAATTGACATCAACACTCCAATCTACAATCACTTCCAACTTCTGTTTGGGTTTGCTTAGTGCTAACATTCTTTTCTTCTCAACTTGTCAGAGCACTCATATCAACTCGTAGCTTTCTGATACTTCGAGGCTCGTGGTATCTGATGTTAATGGTTCTGCCATCTGGAAACACCAACATCGTTGGGTATGTTCTTGGATATGAAAATCTGTGAGCTCTTGTGCTACTGGTTGCATTGGAATTATCTTTGAAAATATTTATCATGGGGGTTTTGTTTCTCTTGAGCAGAGGTTGTAGTGATACATTTTAATCTTTGCAAAAAACTTATCGACCTTTGACTTTTTAGTCTGCTCAAGCGTGTTATTTTTTATTATTTTTTTATGGTTTATTCAGATTATACTTTCACTTACAATAACACACAAGACAAACAGGTTAACGCATCCACGTCCAGACCATATAATACTGTTCAGTAGTCAAGGTTATTGAGAAGTTGTATAGAGTTCATGATCATTTACACTGTACATTGTAATATACCCGATGGAGTTCATCAATTATAAAGTCATAGTTGTAGATGTACAATGTAAAAAAATATAATCGATCTCTTAGATAGTGAAGGGCAAAAATTGTGAAACTTGTACAAGAAAATCAATAGTTTCAGTAAAACTTTACTATATTTGAATAAAAGTACAAAAAAAGATACATAATATTACATAATAATAAATAACCTCTAAGAAAAAAAAAAAACTATTAGCATAATATTCATAGTGAAGGTACTAAACTTACTATTAATTAAAAAAAAAAAAAGAAAAACGCTACATTTGCTTTTTTTAAAAATACAATAGTACAGATATACAACTTATAGAGCGACTGTTTTTCTCTTCATATAAGTAATGAATGTTAGATTAAAGAACAATGGAACATTTTATATCCATCTAACGCCCTCCTCCCCCTTCCCCAGACGAAATCCTGATTAAGATAATGTATAGATCTACTACACTTTTAAATATTCCATTGATATGCTTTTATATTCTAGACAAGACATGTCAAACTCATTAAGATCTATGGGTCACATAAAAAACAAATTATCGTGAACTGAAGAGCCGCAGCCAAAAATCAGTTGGAAAACATAGCCTACTTGTTTTAGCTAAATTAGAAACAATACAATAGAATATAATAATTAATGGAAAACCTGTCCCTTAGATAAATGTGTAGTACTACCTTGTTAATAAACAATTAGGCTACTATGATTAAGCATTATTTTCGTTGTCCTGATGCTTGACATCTTTCTGAGATACAAGTTTATTAATGTCAGGTTGAAGTTTGTTTGCAACTGACACTTTCATCACTGGTGACAAATTTTGATGACATAATCTCGAACGGTGAGATGTTTTTGTAGCTTTTATTATAGAAAAGAACTGCTCACAGAAATAAGTGCTTGCAAACATAGCAAGAATTATGGCTGCAAATTTCCGCAATTCAATGTACCGTTCAGTTATACAACAGTACAATTTTGGTTCAGCAACTACTATATACTTCGCTTTTAACAAAGAATCTGACTTAAATTCTATCAGCTGTAGTAGCACATTATCAGCAGCATTTTTAAGAGCAAATGAAAATGGAAATACCAACAACGAAAATTCTTGCTCGTATGAAACGAAGTCACGAAAACGGTCATTGAAAGCATTAAATAACTTTGCTTGAAAGCACTTCACATCATCACACGCAGTTGTGTCAATTTTGTTTTACATTCAAAGTCAAGTCTTGAAGGTGACCAGTGATATGAACTGCAAATGCCAAATCCTGAACCCATTCATCAGTTTGGAAACGTTTAACAGGTTCATGTTTTATGTTCAGAAACAATACAATTTCCTCAAGTAGTGCTAAAAATCTCTTCAATACTTTATGACATAAGAGCCAGCGGACTTCTTTGAAGTAGGAAATACAAATCAAATTCGTGTCCATTGTCATCCAGAAACATTGAAAAATCGACTATGATTTAAGCCACGGGCACGAATAAAATTGATAGCGACTGAAGCTGGTCTTAGCACATGTTGGAACTGAAATTGCTTTGCCTATTTATTTATTTTTTTAAACTTTTTTGTTTAAAAAAAAAATCTGTTCATTACATAATACCTATTAAATTCAACGAAGTTTATTGTTACGTTTAAGGTTGTTTTCTCTGTAAATAACTAAATCTGAACATTAGTGGTGACTGTTAAACCCATACTATTTTAACATTATTTTGATAATTCTTGAAGTCGCTGCCTGATTTAGACTAAGAAGACGATAGTCAAAATTGTTCTGAACATAATTCATTTATTTAACTCTTGAATCAATGACGCCTCACTTTTAGAAATTCCATAATGTGATAGTCATTTCAAGATCGCGAAAGTTCTTTCTAAACCGATGTTGGATCTAGAACTTAGATCTAGTCTTCTAGCCACATTTAAATTTATTTTATTGTTTCTCTTAAATAATGATAACGGTCAAACCAGAGTTTTCCCAGTAAAGGCCAACGAGCTAGTAATTCTTTTCACATCGATAAACATCAGAGATGTTAAATTTCTAGAAAAATCTTAGGGCCGTTTTTCAGGTCAGCGTCCAGATTCCACCCTCAATGAAGTTCTGACTTGAATAGAGGAATTGTTAAAAGAAAACATCGAAAAATTTACTAAGAGTGAGACCAAAGTCTTTTTGATCTTTTCAACTATTAAATCTTAAGATTTGGCTAAAATTTGCACTACTGTGTAATAATGCTTCGGTATGACTAAAGTAATCTTAGAATTATGTATGTTATGACAAAAGCATCTTATATTTAAGTATTTTGTGAGTAAGGTATTTTGTGAATCAAATATTGTATGATTCTAGTGTATTTGGCCTTCGATCAAAATTATAATGAGTTTAGAAAGAAAGTATTGTATTTCACAGGTGGCCCAGAGATGGTGTTCATTTTATTACTACTAGTCAGTTTAGAGTTCGTATCCAACGGAAATACTCAGTCTCTGCCACAGTTGAACTTTCAATTCGTCACTTTGAATCCATTGGAAGAAGGTCTGGATGTCCACTTGGAAGAGGAACTTGACCATATGTGAGTACATATCTGTTTATATAGATTTACTTCTAAGAGGCCTATAGATCCCTAGCAGGGGCAGACTGGCTAAATTCCCGGTGGGCGGTTAACCGATTGGGCCGGTAAGGGCCGCACAAATGCGAGTAAATTATTTTAAGATTTTATAATATTCTCTTTAAAAGCAACACTTTGAGCGTCGTGATTTAAAAAAAAAACATCTTATACACTTTAAAGTCTAATACTAATCTAAAGCATTGCCGTAAATACCCTACATCAGTACAAAGTTCTTCTAATAAACGATAAAAAAGAAACTTAAGGCCTTTATTCCTTGTAGTGATCGACATTAATTTATACATAGTGAATATATTCGAATGTATCTCTAAAGGTCCCAACAACATCGTTTCAAGTCTTATAGATGACAAGTCCAGTCACATACACATCCTTATTGGTTGAGTTGTCTCATGAACTCGAGTTGGCCCCTCTATGAAGTCCTTCACAAATCATAATTGTTATCTTGAAAAGTGTAGAAATGCATTGATTGGAATCAAAATGTTGAAGAGTAGAAAAAGAAGGAGCAGAAAATAAGTCAGTTAAAAAGCAACTATTGCTGTTAAAAAAATGTAGTAAAATTGATCCTGTTTTCTCACAAGTACTAGAGATTCACCAAGCTTATGATGACAGCATTTATGAACAGCTTAATACCAAGAGGATAAAAATATAAACTTAGGTCGAAATACAAAGAGGCTTTGCTAAAATATGAAACAATCTTGACAGCATTTGTTGTACTGAACGTAAGGAAAATTATAATTACCTTCAAACATGTGAACAAGTTCTGTTTGTGTTATTGAGGAAGCAGTAAATGGCCTTGTCAGTAATGTTCCCCTTTCAAACCTTGCGTTAAGGTCATATGTTTCTTTGGCCGAGGTTAACAAGCAGGGTGTCGTGTGGCCAGCACATTGACCAACCGCCTTTTCTTACCCCAACAAAAGTTAGGCACCCGTTAGAGTTGGGTGAACTCAGTGGCGCCCTAAAATTCCCGAAATTAAAAATCACAGTCTTCCCAATCCCGCAGGTTCGGAAGCCAAGCGCTTAACAACTCGGCCACCGCACTCCCATGACCTTGTCAGATGGGCAGTTAAATAATGGAGGATGAAGAGTTGTATTTCAGATTGAAGTCCAAAATGCCTGAGAAAATGGCGAGTAGTGAAACTGAATCATGAACAACATTTTCGTTGATTAAATAGGCCTACTATGAAAAGCCTATAGTTAAAAGCGCATTATTTTTTATTCCAAATACTAGAACTAATACGTAAAAAAATGATTGCCTAAATCAAGCAGGAAAATCAATGATTTAGCAGATTAGCATGCAGGACTAGATTTTCACATGGATACGAGTAGGACGTAATTATCTTATGCTATGAGAAGTCACGTCTGTAATTTATAAGATAATAAGACATGTAGTTAGCTGATCAATTCTGCTATTGGGTTATTAAAAAGATGGACTGTTTTAATAAACAGTATTCGTGACTTTACAGAAAATTATATTGTGGTTCAATATGCACTGTTTTGTTCAGTTCCATAGAGTGTTGGAATGTAAGGTCAACACACATGATCTGTCAACGAACTCTGTAATTCCTCATTGTCTATTGACATAGTTAGTCTTATTTATTAACAGGCTCGTCAATTCCTTGATTTGATTTTATATTATCATTGCTTTATTTTTGGTCAATATCTTTTTCTTTTTATTCTTTGAAAAATTATAATTTTCAAACTAGAGTTTTCCCTTTGGGGCCAACGAGCTAGTAATTTTTTCCCCAAAGATATACATCAACAGTCAAATTTCTAAAAAAAAAATGTTTCGAGATCAGTTGTCCACCTACCCAGTGTCCACTCCGAAAGTGTGACATGAATTGTAAATATGTATTGTAAATAAGGGGGTGGAGGACACGCACTAACCATGAGTTATATCAATTATATGAAGACCCACCAATAGTGAACGAAATAAAAAAGAACAGACCACGTTGGGCAGGTCACCTTGAAAGAATGTCAGACAACAGAGGGGCGAAAATCGTATACAAGCAAAAACCAAAAAGCAGGCGACCCAAAGGCAGACCCCGAATGCGATGGATAGATGACGTGGAAGCAGATCTGAAGCAGCTTGGGGTTAGGGCGTGGAGACGAAAGGCCCAGGAGAGATCTGAATGGAAGGATGTGTTAAAGCAGGCCAGAGCCCTCCATGGGCTGTAGCGCCACTGGGATGGATGGATGGATTGTAAATAAGGTTTAATGCTAATAATTATATATATATATATATAACCAGAACCTTTCACTATGAATTGATTATATGTATACTTTAAACATAACCATCACACTACGTATCTGTTAATATATGTATTGCACCTTGATTGTTATTTCCCTTTTCTTTTTTCTTTCCTTGATTCAGACTATTTAGTTTCATGTGCAAGTTATTTCCCTTTTCTTTCCTTGATTCAGACTATTTAGTTTCATGTGCAAGTTCTCTGGCAATAAGTTCACTGTTCGAATCAGCCCGAGTCAAGGGGCGACCAACCTCATCGATGACAGCCTAGGCTTCACCAACAAAACCGAAGGCGCTGTGCCTTGCCTCCTGGGCGACACCCCTGCACCGATCACCTGCAACGACCCTAGCTTCTGCCAGCTGGGCAACACCTGCAGGGCAACGGTCAGGTCCGTATGTGAGAAGTATCAAGACAGGAACAGGTGGATGATGACCCAGGCCGTGGACATCACGCTGGACCAAGAGGACGGTGAAATCCTAGTCACCAAGTGTTTCACAGTCTGCGAGCCAACCTCTGAGGAGGTGGAGATAAAGGCCAAAGAATACGGCATCTCTGTGGTCACTTTAACCATTATTGTGGTCAGTGTCATGGTCACCCCGGTGTGTGTAGTAACAGCTTTGGTCCTGGGGAAACTAAAATATGCCAGCTATTTGAAAGATATTGAGAAGAAAAGATCTCAAATGGTGCATTAATTTGAGATTTATACGATTGATTTATTTAGATTTATTATTATTTTATATTGAAATATAAATAAAATATATGATAAAACATTTTATGTTGTTGTTCGAAATATCAATTTTGGAATCTTGATTTAAAATGTATTAATTTCAATCTAAATACGTTAAAATCACTCTCGAGTAATAGATCAATCACGTTAAGTAATGCAAATGCATATATCCCATACTTAATCAATTTAAGAACAATATTAAAATGAAATTATGTATAGTATTTTACGCGATAAACTGGAAAAAGCCAAGGATGCTAAACTAAACATAACTGTTGTTAACAAAAGAAGAACAGAATTGACCTCTAATTTTAATTCTCTCAGTGCCTGGCAGTTGATCTTCAAATCGATTCTTCTTTTACCGCTAGTTTGTTGCCCATTTGCTGTTTAAATACGGGTTAAGTCATAGAGTGAGAGTCTGGTGCTTCCTACATCTTGAAATGAATGTCTGCTACAAACGGAAGTGACTAGAAAGTTGAATCCTGCAGTGCTAACAAGGGCAAAAAAAAAAGTATCATATAGCTTGAAAACAAATGTAGCTTATCCACACAACCTTTAGTTCGTATACCGTATACACCAGAAAGCTAGCTCTTTATTGCTTTTGCCACCATGTCTGAAAATCTCCACTATAACGCATATACTTATTTAAAAAGGACACATGACACAAAATGAAGCAAAAAAAAAAATAGACATACTAAGGATTTGAAAACTCTGCAATTTACTAACACCATAGACATATATATATATATATATATATATATATATATATATATATATATATATATATATATATATATAATACAGAGAGAGAGAGAGAATATATTATCAAAGGAAGAATACAAAAATCATTATTTCTACTCAACAATTTCTATATGATAATACGGAATTGAGATCTACCTGAGAACAGCTTATACTGTTTTCCACTCAGAACCGGATACAACAGAATGAGACAACATATGTTATGGAAGATTGAAGTCTGGACTAGCGAGCCCTGCCCTTGTGGAGTATCACTAGAGAATGCTGACCTTGTCATTCAAAGCTGCATACTATAGCAAGAGGCCCGAAAAGGACTCTGGCCCCAAAACCTTCCTATAGAATAAAAACTATATGGAGATCTGCTGATCTGGAAACCACTGCGCGGTTCATCTCAGATATAGGATTACTGATCTGAACCCTCCGACATGTAAAATAAGAGCAAAGAAGAAAAACTTAAACTGTCATCAGAAAAGCACTTATTTTTATAATTTTTTTTTAAATCCTTCACTGACCAGACACTATTAGCAGCAGACATACTGCAATGCGCCAGTCCTGTTCGAGTATATAAGCCTACATTACAATCTCTTTATTGAAATTGTGGTGTAACATTTTGCGCTTTGTGATTTATAGAATCTCAAGTTTTATCCTAAAATTATTTAGAACAAAAGATCTTGTCAAATATTTTTATAGCTATAAGCAAGTGTGATAAGGTTAAGAGCTCTTTTTTTCATGCTACTAAAAATATATACTTTTCTCACATAGTAAATGTAAATGCTTATTATTATTATTATTATAAAATAATAAGTACAGAAGCATTGATAAGGAAGTTCTTTTATATGATTCAATAAATTACATAATCTGCTGCTAGGAATGAAATAATTGCAATGCAATATATTTGCTACACAGAAAGACCTAAAATGATGTCTTATATTACAGAGTAACTGAATTCTTTATAAATAAATATAAATGCAAATATATAGCACAATGATTTAAATTATTACAAACTGCATTTTAATATTACATAGCATTCGAACTAGCAGTACCTGAAAAGCTATTAAACAATTATTTATTACAAAACAATACACTTGATCACCTCTTTTTGTAACTCATACTCTCTCTCTTTCTCTCTCTCTCTCTCTCTTTCTCTCTCTCTCTCTCTCTCTCTTTCTCATTTCCATTCCTTTTATAAGCATAATTAAAAACTATCAGCTACTCATAATGTTTGAGTCCCTATATTGAAGTATTTTCCCATAGTAAAGAAAAAGCGATTAGAAAAAAAATATTTTTTAAGTCTAATATAAGCTTGTCAATAAAATGTATTGTTTTTTTTTTTTATCTCATTCGCTTTCTTGACATTAATAGCATTCAAGCCACGTAAGAATACAACTGTGGATTGTCACTAGCTTTTATCATGCTTTCATCGTGTCTTTCTGGATTTCCGAAGAGGCATCAATCTTGGCTAGGGTTTGAACCCGGGACCATCGATAAATCCAAACGACAGTCCAGCGCGCAAACCACACGAGCAGGCAGCCATCCTGTGTAATTGACCAGTAAGACCAACATATTATATTTTTTTTATAGCAAGGTATGGTAGTGAACTTCATTGAATGCTTTAGAGAAATATAAATATCATCACATCTATTTGTTCATTTTGATCTAAGCCCTTTGATCCAATCAGACCTATTAGATGGGTTTCATATGACCTACATTTTTTAAAGCAATGCTTCTATGTTTGATCATCTGAAGAGTTTTGATTTTTAAGAATGAAAATTGAAATTATAAAAAAGGCGCACTCTCCTAAAATATTTAGTTTCCCGGAATAATTTATTTTATTTGTATCACTTCTTCACAACCAAGTAATACTTACTCCCTCCCCCCGGTCACATCATTGTTAGAGAATCACTGTGACGTGAAATGAATAGTGTACACTGTATCAGTTTATGTTTATCTCACGTGAAAAGTCTCGGTCTGAATCTGACCACGCAAGAAAAGTCAGTTGCTACTTGGTCCTCAGAGAGGAAGGACATAGAATATTTGTTGGTAGAGAAAGGAGATTTGTATTTAGTGTCTTTGTAAAATGCACTCGTATTTTGGATTTAGAATGTGTAATTAATGATTTGTCATGAACTTATATTTAGTTGTTCATAGCGCCTTTAGGGCTGGATCACCTATGTATTGTTTTATAGTAATAAATATATTGTCTGCTGAGAAGTGTGTCATTCAATAAATCTCAATGTTTGTCGTCCTACTTAAGATACAAGGCACGCGCACAAGAACCCAAAGTAACATCTAATAAAATGAGCAGTAATAAAGGTGTTACACCCCTCACCCATTTTTCTCATGCTCGCATACATATGCATACACTCAAACACACACTTACACAGACCTACACCCCCCATATCACCAAACTGGAAGTGGGAATTTTAAAACTGGAAGTGGGAATTTTAAGTAAGTCTATCGTAAACATGTACTTTTAGAGTCTACCTTCTTCCCAACTTATTGACATTTATCTTCGCACATTGTTTCGTCTTTTTTAGAGTGCTTCCAAACTTTTATTTTTCACTACACAAGACAAGCGTCAACAATAATGCAGCATTTATAAATAGATACTTTCATAAATTGTTTTGTTTTTTTTATATGCAACGTACAATGTTTAAAATGGCTGCCTGCTCGTGGAATGCGCTTTAGTCTGACATCGCCATGGGCCCGAGTTTCAATTTCCTCCCGTCCTGGTCAAGTTTGTCTGAAGAGTATCACAACATTTGTAAAAAAAAAAGTTATTGTAATTTAGTTTCTCTGTGCAGTATCAACATCATCATCATCCTCATCATTGGTCTCCTTCAGTCGTAGAAAGACTAGGTTTCATCTCGAACAAGAGAGTTGAAAGCCTGGGCATTGTTTATGTACGGTATATAGCGTCTAGATGTTATTGGTGTGATAAACTTATTAGTGTGAAGCAGGTTTTTTTTCTTTTTATAGGGTAACAAAGTCAAAGTATAGAAAAAGGCTGGACACCACATCAGTTGTTAGAAATCAAATTACTGATATCATGCCTGAAATCAAGTGTATATCATATATATATATACATGTCAGACGTCTGTAAACTTTATTGATAGTTTGCCTTTTTCAAGCTTGTTTTTAATTTCTACCTGTTTCATGTTCTCATAGTGCATCGAGCCTCCATTGTGTTAGTTAACAGCGCTATATAAGTTTAGTAAATATTATTTTTATCATTCTACTCAGTTAATGACTAAATGTCTCATAACATCTTCTGTTATTGTACACAGCACATAAAGCTTTCTTCTCTGCAAACTACGGGGTTCATTAATGTGATGTTAACATATGACAATTTTTTCTAGTTCTAATTGTTAATAAAAATGTCATGATTGTATAATGAGAGTTGTTCTAGACATCAAATAAAAAAAAAAATATATATATAATATATATATATACATATATATATATAATATAATATATATATATAGTGTTAACATTACAATTTAGAGGTAGAGAAAAAAAATGTAAATATCTTTCCATCCCAAAGGTGTTACAGCCTATTGAGGGACACATTTTTTCCTTTTACATCATGGAGTGTGGTGGCTGACTGGTAGAGCGCTTAGCTTCTGAACTGAAGTGTCTTGGTTTAAATCTAGGACGTTCCTGAATCGACCCGACTCTAATGGATACGTGACATTAGTTGGAGAAAGTAATTTGGTCGTTGTTACTTTATATGCCCCATAGAAACCCTTCCCTACAAATAGCAAGGTCTGAAAAAAAAAAGTACTTTACTTTACCATCTCGGGTTCCTTTCTTGGGAATGCCCTCTAACTATGTTGGGGAAATAAACCCTTACCCTAATTCTATACCCGGGGGTAGACGAAAATCAAAATCTGCCTAGGAACACTTGGATTCCGCGGAACACTGTTTGGGAAACACTGCTTTACATAATTATTCTTTGTCAATGACAACATATGAGCCAATCAAGAACTTAACCAATTAGTTAATTATTTAGTAATATTTATAGAATTAGTTAATTATTGAGTAATATTTATAGATAGGAGATAAACCTTGTAGTATTGAGAAATATCACAGTAATTGTGTGGGTCTTTCCCTTATATAAGCTTTTTAAAGTATTTTCTTTCTATTTCCCTTGATTTGTTTTCTTTTGCGATCTCTCCCAGACACGGCCTACGTCAATCTTGCAACAGCGTGACCAATGCATGCGTAGCTAATTTATCTTGCTGCTAGTCATAGAGCGTCTGGCATAGTTTACAACAGAGGGCATATTGTATTCCCTGGGATCTAAATATAACGGTCATCACTGTATAATGTGCGCGTAGGAAGATTTAATATATAGTAAGTTGTTTTTTTTTATTGTTGTAAAAGTGTTTTGTGGTATGTAATAAATGAATAGGCATCGTCTTGGATTAGCTAAACCACAATAATACTAGATATTATTATATGAAGTGATAGGGACTTTTGTAGTTGTTTATAAATATTATTTTTTATTTTATATTCACGTTTTAACCTCATCATTCAAATGTCTCTAGTGCACTCCCAAAGGATTGGATTGAATTACTCCTAAACTATAGCCGGTATGATGTTGTTTTTTCATTACAATACTTAGTTTTCTTTCAGTAAATAATAAATAAAGATCCAGGCCTTATTATTATAGAAGATTATGCCAACAGCAATATTAGATTAGTTTTACAGATTATCAACCCAATCTGTCTGTCTGTCTGTCTGGTACAATTTGTGTACATGTTATTTCTCCCAGACCCATTCTTGGATCAAGTTAAAACCTTATACAATTATTTGTTGCACCTAACAAATATGAAAGAATATAAATTTAACCAATAAGAATCAAATAACCTTAATATCATCTGTCCTATAAATCGCAAGGTCTGAAAGGAGTACTTTTTATTGATTGAAAAAGAATATTAGTCTACAGTCTACTGTAAGCTTTTTTAGCGGACCCCGAATGGGGAAAAGACGATAATAGTTTTGTGTGGAATGTATGTCCGTCCGTCCGTCCCATTTAGATCTCGTAAACTAGAAAAGATAGTGAAAATCCGACATCATAATATTTTAGACCATTCAAAGTTCTGATGCAACTGCAACTTTTTTCTTTTCTGAAAGCGAAAAATATAATTTTAATCACTTATGCAAGCAGTTTTTTATAAAATGCACCACTTTTACAACTATTCACTATTAATAATAACAAACACTGGAAACTCTTTAGTAGGGGGAATAGTTATTCACCATATCTGTAACACATTTATGCAAATGGTTTTAGATTATTTGTCAAAATATTTTTTTTACAAATGTATTGCTAAGTTATGTAAGTTCTGTAATACTAACTACAACATTTACACACAAAAAAATGTTTACTTTTTTTTAAGAGAAAAAATCTATTTCGTATGTATATAAATTGAACATAATTTAAAAAAAAACAATTAATAAGTAGTTTTTCATATTATCGCGTGGAATGCAGGGTACATCTATACTTCCTATAGAAAACATAAGTAAACGAATTTTTATTATTTTTACGGAAATATTTTTTTCTTGAGGATTTCAATAAAAGATTGACCCTTTACAAGACGATTAGATCAATTGGATATTCATTATAAAACATTAGTTAGGCCAGGTTTACATTTCACTTTACATTCAATTTCACCTATCCTTTGGTCAGCTGGACCGCTGGGGCACCACACAAGATCTGCCATCCTTCTTTCTCCGTTCTTCTCTGTCATTTTTCTTTGAAAGAATTTCATTGTGATGTTCTTTCTGAAATATTGAAACCTGCCTTTTTACCTGCCTGGGTGGATCATTTCGGAGGCCGATTTTGAGTTTGTGTTTCCACACAATTTGTCTTTGTAACCTTATTTTTAATGTATTTATCACTACAGGTGAACAAACACTGTCATGACACTAGTAGGACTACTTCTGATCAGCACCACATTGGTCATCTGCCATGGACAGTCGCTTCCTCAGCTCAACTTTCACTTCGCCTCTCCGGACTATCCAGGTCGAGTACCAGAAACATTAGACGTCCATTTGGATGAGGAGCTTGACCACCTGTAAGAGTAAGACTTTAAAAAAGAAATATTATCTAACAAATTTGAAGAAACTTACGCACTGTAAAATGACTCTCTTTTCAAAACAATTGTAACAGCGAGCTGTAGACATGTTTAAGGGATCCATATTTTTAATTCCCTAATTGAGGATTCATTGTTGCCTTGTTAATTAAGGCAGTTGAAAGAAACAAACAGGACAGGCTTATATAAACTTGCACACACATGAAAGGTCAATCCTTTTACTTTACTCAAAAGCTAGTAAAAGCGAGGCTAAAAAAAAAAATATTTTATCAATATACAACAAACTATGAACGTATATCTTGTGCGCTATTTTAGAAATGTTTGCTGTAATTATTAATTGCAAAACACATGTTATCACGAATAATGAAGATTATTATTAATTTTATATACAAATTTTCAAAACCACATGAAGTGACTAATAACCATGCATAAATTCTACTTTGTACAAAAATACATATAGGCCACCATAGTATATGTTCCAATGTGATTTTTTTCGTCTTTCTGTTTGCTCTATTGTTTTCTTATCTTATCTTAAACAATACAGACGTTACTTCAAAAAAGAAAATGATTACGTCCTAAGCTTCATGCATTTTGTCATGCATGTTAACCAATGCCTTAAATTCTGCCAAATCACTGGTTTTCCTGGCTGGCTCAGGCAAGCCAATCGATGCTCTAATAGCACTAGGGAAGAAGGAGCATTCGTACAAATTTGTCCTAGTATATGGAACGAGGAATATGTCTTTAGTAAACATCGGAGATCAGAACAGACCATATCGACATTGATCTTCAAAGCCTTAAAGACTTTTCTTTTGTATCCACTAAATTAAATAATTTTTATGCAATTTTTTCCCCAGGCTGTATGGACTCATGTGTAGGTATGAGGGAAATAGGTTTACTGTGCGCATCGACCCAAGCGACGGAGTCACCAAAGTCATAGACGACAGCATGGCGATGACCAACGAGACCGAAGGCGCCATTCGCTGCATGACATCTAAGAAGCCTGAGAGAGTAGGCTGCGAGGAACCAGCCTTCTGCGCCCTGGGCAACATCTGCACCGCCAGATTGAAGGCGCCTTGCAACCGGTACAAGACCTTCAACCGTTGGTTGATGACCGAGTACGTCGACGTGTCGTTCGATAACGAGGAGGGAAAGATCCACGTGGTCAAGTGCTTCACCAAGTGCGTGTCCATTTCCGCCTTGGAGTCGGACAGTCAGAGCAGAAGTGGGAGGCTCTCCTACCTGGCTGTCATCCTCATCGTCGTGGGAGTGGTGCTGGCAGCAATTCTACTGGTGGTTCTGATTGTCATTTACAAACTCCGGGACGGAGGGCTGATGCGAAAGATAGAGCGGAAGCGTAGTGTGGTGACAGAACTAGTTCAATAACATCATCATTTACACTCTCTTGTGACTCTCAATAGCTATTGTACACCGTTTGGCTACCAACAGAACAGACAAGCGTCTAGGAACAATTACAAATCCAGCCACACATATCTTATTAGATCGACTTGTAGAATCTTAGCTGGTTTCTAATCATAAAATATGAATCGTACTTTTCCTCCATCTTTTTTTGTATACCATCTACCTGTCATCTTGCATTCAAGCATTAATTTAATATAAGAGTATATGATCTCATTTGAACGTATTCACTAATACGTATACTACAATAGCTATGTAAAAAGTCGCAACAGAATCTAATAATTAATTTCATCAAAAATATGTAAAGACTATATACTTTCAATTATTAGTTGGTGTTGTAATTATCACAATCCAATTAGGCAACGTTTTCATAGGCATGTTGTTGTCATTTTTACAGGGCTGGCATTGGGCCGATTTCACCGATTGCTTCATATTGGGCCCTGCGCCTGGCAGGAGCCCGGCAATTTTTTACATTTACCATATCATTCTCATATCATTCTCAGTCATGTCTCGTATAACGGGCCAAGATGTAGGACTTAAAGGGTTAGCATATCTATTATATCGTACGATTGACGTAACTTTTAATTAACCCACTGGCGCCTATTACGTTTGAGCTGCTTTCTATGAGTACCGGTATTGTATAATAAAAATGTTGATATAAAGCTCTAATTAATAATTATAGTTGTTATTGTATTAAAAAATAGAAGAGTGGCCACTAATTACGGAATTGATTATGCTAACAGTAAATATGTTTTATACATTGTAAATATGAATTCTAAATGGCATGTTATATTCATGCAATGTAAGCTCTTCGTTCCACTTGGACTCTTATAAAAATAACATTTTCATCATTTCATTCTAGCTGAAAAAAAATTACATTTATTAAATTTCAAATGTATCTCAAACGTTATTGATGTATCATTGTCTAAGTTACACGTTTTGCAAGTGGGAATGGCGTATAATGTAAATTATGTGTTGTAATACTAATGACAAGGATGAAGGATCAGTGCAGTGTTTCACATGGTTTGGCAAACCCGGTTACAAACTGCATATTTTTCTCCAAATTCAATGCATTGTGTAATCCACACAAAAAATTTTTGTTTATATAAATATCTTTTTCACTCACTCTTCTTCACAATTTTCCCCGGCTTTCTTTTTATTTTATGTTTGTTTTTTTTTTTTTTTTTCGCTTCTCTCTCTCCTTGTGAGTGTTGTTCTAATCAGTTTCATTTACTCACCGCTGACACCATCAGATTAGTTTTTCCTAATCTATCCACTCTATTTTGTTCAATCTTTCATGTATTATTTTCTCCCTATTTCTTCACTTTTCAACTTAAATGATTCCCAACAAAATTGTCTGATTCTCTATCTACTAGCACATATCTCTCTCTCTCTCTCTTTCTCTCTCTCTCTCTCTCTCTCTCTCCTGTATTTTTTACTGGAATAAAAGAAACTTATTGAAATGCTATTAATAAGAAGTTTGTTGTTTAGTAGAAAATATACTTGCTACAAAATGTCTCATGTCTCTAAAAAAGTTACCTCGCCTTTAACCTAATATATTTTATTTGATATCTGTTCCTCACGTGAAATATATTTCTACCATTATTTATATCTTAATTTACTTTACTTTATAAAAATCAAGCAATGAAAGGGATATCACCGATAACTGAAATTCACTGGCGAAGTTTAAAGTAATAGCACAGTAGCTTCCCTTGTTTTTATAAAGTTTATTTTTTCTAATAGTGGTTACATTTGAAGCGCTACTACATTATAAATCTATATTTACAAAAGTGTCAAGTGACCTGATCACTGGCCATCTGAATTTAATTTTATAATATTTTCATATGTTAAATATCCATTTACAACGGTCAATGAAAAAGGCTTCGCCTCAAATCAAACATCAGCATTTATAATTAACCTAAAATGATTTTTAAAAATATTTTCACCTCATTTTATTTTTTATTACAAAGGTGAGGTCAAGTCTACCTGTATCTTTATTCATTAATTTACGAGAGTGTTGTGTGTTCACCTGAACGATAAGCCGCCATTACTTTCTCCAGCTTAGGTCAGCTAGCTAGGACAACTGGTTGATGCGGTATTCACAACAAAAAAACAACTATTTATATCTGCTGGAAGAACTTTTTGACAGAGGAACGATCAATCAGCTAGTTTCAAACCCCTCCCTTCTCAACTGGTAACCATTCATCGGCAATATATAATTGACTTCTTTAGGGACTTCCTAGTATAAATTGGCACAACACTTTCATGGACCTCAGAGCAGTGGACCCCAGATGGAAAGAGGCTTCACACATTGCCAATGACAGATCTTTGTGGAGACAGCTTCCAGTCCAATGCGCCGAACGGCGCTGGAGGATCTAAGTCTATAATTTATTTATGAACAATAATGATAAAGAATGAGAACGACAATGACATCTGGACCATCGTCCTACAACGCAACCAAACAGATGAAAACATTCCACAAAAGCGGTCAAGCTTTGAAACACTGTTCAAGTTGACCCACGCCTAATGTTCTGACAATCGTCAGTCACTAATATGAGTCGAAATTCGACTCTATACTGTTTTTATTTAAAATATTCAACGCGTAGTGCAGACCAAATAACTAAGAGTTTCACCAGCGCCTTTTAATAATGGCTGTGGTGTGCGCTATTGACTGTCTTCCTCATGGTCCAGGGTTCGAATTCTGTCTTTCCCGCGGGCATCCTTCTCCGTCCTGCGGGGTATCTAAACTAAGAAAAAAAATATTCAATTCTGATGGGAAAATCAGAAAGACGTCAAACGATAAAATAGGACTTTTGTCGTATTTTAAAGAATATAGACTATTACCTATATATATACAATAATTGTTTCGAAAAAGCTTTTTAAAAAATATATGTATGCCATATTCAAGACAGATCTCCCTGTATAGAAGAAAGTTGGATGAAAAGCAAAAAGAATTTGAGCCCTAGAACGTCGTGTTTGATTGAACTATGTAAATCTATGTGACAATTTCTTTTTTTATTTATAGCCTTTTCATAAAAGGGAATTATATGAAAAGAATTTGTAATAAGTAATATATAAACTGTTCTTCAGTGTTGCATTTAGTATAGATAATGAGTGTTGCCAAGCCTCACCTTTTTGACGACTAATGCACAAGACATGTAGCTGAGCAAAAGTTTCATTTATAAACGTACAGTTAAGCAACACCCAATGACAGCCTACAAGGTATTCCGTGATAGAAGTGTAGATATCTATATAGTTTTCGTTGCTCTTCTTGAAAAGAATGTCTTATGCCTTGGTCAATAAACTATATATGGGTCATCAGAAAACTAGAAAACTATGAATACATCTGTACCAAAGAATCTTGTAAATCAGTGGCCCAAAAACCTCCACATAGTACAACTGACTATTTCTTCTCAAAGCCAAGCGACGGTCTACATACACCCTATGTTCAATAGCGTCTCGCTACTGTGAATCTTTTGATGCATTTTTTGTAACCATAACATTTGTTAGGACTATATTTAAACTGAATAGTTTAATGTTGGTTAGTATACGCCTCATTTAAGACAACATTCGTCCTGACGAAATTGTATCCTTATAGAACCTTATATAACAATAAGCAACAAAAGTTTACTGTTATCCAATAGTCCCGAGTCATCCATCGCTGTCTTGGGCTAGGATTTAAATACATTGCCATTACAATGCATACAGAGAAATAGAATTATTATGTTAGCATTGCTATAAATAAAATTACTACACAGTAAAAAAAAAAACACTTCTTAAAATGATGTGAAAAAAAAAAAAAAAAAGAATCATGGTCACTGTTGCTGAGTGGGATCCTGGGTTCGAATCTCGGTGAAGACTAGGAATTTGAATTTCAGGAATTTTAAGGCGACCCTGAGTCCACCCAACTCTAATAGGTACACGACTTAAGCTGGGGAAAATAAAGTCGGTTGCTCGTTGTGCTGACCACATGACACTCTACTCATTAACCGTTGACCAAAGAAAGATGACCTAAACATCATCTACCCTATAGACTCCCGTGGTCTGAAATGGAAACTTTACTTACTTATGAAAGACTCAACTTAGAAGAAAAAAAGTATGCTATGATCTGCGTTTACTTTTTCTTAAGCGCTTCAAAACAAGACAATTTTTAATTCGTATCTGTTCAAAATAGATCTTCTAAGATGATGTCCATTAAAAGCACTTACTAAATAAAACACTTCTCTGGTAGTATGCATAATTTGAATTAAAAAAAAAAACAAATAAAACAAAACGTAAGAGAAGTCAAAATAAAAAGGTAACCTTTTCAGACCCTACGATAGCTGCCTGCTCGTGGGGTATGCGCTTTGGTCTGTCGTTATGTGATCTCCAAGGTTCCCGTCGTCCTCCGTCGCCCTGTGGGAGGTTTCGCTTACGATGTATTTATCTTCAGAATCTGAAGGAACATCAGAAATATGTCCAACAAACAGATGTAAATTTCAGCCGTTTTTAAGGCCGACGTTTAACGTGAGCGCCATGTTGCCAGCACAACTTTACTTTAACCAATTTCAGGTTCCCATTAGAGTTGGGTGGATTCAGGGGGTTCCTAAGAATCCCAAAACTTCAAAACCCCAGTATTTGCCAAGATTCGTCTCGAGTATAGAGGAAAGTATTTGGCAGAGGATGGTCTCTGAAAGAGACTGGTGGAGAGCCTTCACAAAGGATTCAAGAACACATCTGAGACTCAAAGGAAAGCTCTTGTTAAAGACAGGCACAGAAGACGGAAAGAAAACGTAAATAGACCGCCGGCGGACAACGGCTTTGTCTGCACTTAGTTAGTACTTACTTAGGTCCTCCCGCGCCGTTCGGCGCATTGGGCGGCAAGCTGTCGCCATAATGATCTGTCACTGGCAATGTCTGAAGCCTCCTCCCACCTGGTGTCCACTGTTCTGAGGTCCTCCATGAAGGTGTGTCGCCAGGTAATACGAGGACGTCCCTGTTTGCGCTTTCCTCGTTTTGGCTTCCATGTTATCGCAACTCTTGGTGTGCATAATTCATTTTGACGTAGAACATGTCCCGCAAACCTCATGCGACGCTCAGTCACAACCTCACTAAGTGTTCGACTCCCAGTTCGGCATAGGATTTCCTTGTTTGAGATCCGGTCTCTGTAACTGACTCCCAAAATCAGTCTCAGCCATCTCTGTTAAGCCACATTTAGTCTTTTCTCAATTTTGACAGATGACTTCCACGTCTCACGTGCAGTTGGAATGACGATTTGTCTGCACTAAGTGCGGAAAAATATGCAGGTCGCAAATGGGTTTGTGTAGTCATGTTAAGCACTGGACTCATTCTTAATCTCCGGAACCGAAGACATTGCCATTACAATGCATACAGAAAAATATTCATGTTCAGACATCCACATAGCTTGACTAAATATTAGAACGTTGCTCAGGCATGACGGCTCTGGTCAAGGGTCACTGCAGCGGTTGGTATTTCTGGGCAGAAGACACCGTGTTTTATTGAGAGATGTCTGCATCAAAGAGTTGGACTATTAACCAAGCGTGATCACACTAATAGAATTAGTAAAAAAAAATAATTCAACTATCAAATGTCTGTTGTATGAAATTTTTTAAACTATATTATCAAATGTCTGTTCCTATCTTATCAAATGTCTGTTCCTATCTTATCAAATGTCTGTTTCTATCTTATCAAATGTCTGTTCCTATCTTATCAAATGTCTGTTCCTATCTTATCAAATGTCTGTTCCTATCTTATCAAATGTCTGTTCCTATCTTATCAAATGTCTGTTCCTATCTTATCAAATGTCTGTTCATATCTTATCAAATGTCTGTTCCTATCTTATCAAATGTCTGTTCATATCTTATCAAATATCTGTTCCTATCTTATGAAATGTCTGTTCCTATCTTATCAAATGTCTATTCCTATCTTATCAAATATCTGTTCCTATCTTATCAAATGTCTGTTCCTATCATATCAAATGTCTGTTCCTATCTTATCAAATGTCTGTTCCTATCTTATCTTATCAAATGTCTGTTCATATCTTATCAAATGTCTTTACCTATGGAATGAATTGTTGTTTCAAATCTAATCAAATATATGTTATTGTCACTGTATTATTTTATATGTTATGAATGTGGCTGTGGTTATCAATGTAGGCGTGGTGGTGACATTGGGTTCTTGTTACAAATCACAGAATAATGAAATGACGCTGGGTGTAGCAGACACAATAAGTTTAATAAAACACCACATAGTGAATACACCATACAACTCGACCCAGGAATCGTCAGTATTAATCCAACAGTAATATACGAATATCACAACTTAGTACTTATTCTATAACCAACTACTTTAAACATCTAACTCTACTGCTTATATCTTAAGTCACTCAATACAAGTGCTTGCTACAAGATCTCTATGTGGACTGACTGCCTTTAACTCTCTGGTTCACCTAAGGTCAAAAGTGTTCACCTTAGTGCAACATGGGTTGTGAATAAGATTCACAATATGGAATTAACATACCCAATACAGAATTAGGGTTTCTACTCTATGGCACCAACTTTGAGGTGGTGACATTACCTATCACCCCCCTTTTGAAAAAAATTTTGAAGAAATTTTTTTTTTCAGCTTGACGACATAATTATCATAAGTAGGATCAATTGGAATTCTTGGGGTCTATGAAATGTACAATTGCAGAGTTCAAATAGAACTACAAACTTGCAATAAAATATATAATATGACAGTGTTACACAAAATATTTGCTGAATCAAAAAAAATCAATAAGGGCAAAATTCTCTAATCCATCATATTCTTGTAAGGCAATTCAAATAATTCTCTGAGTCAAATACTTAACCTCCCAAATAATTCTTTACATGTAGTTCTAATATATACATCAATATTCAAATGTGTTCAATATTTACAAGTCTTTTTCATAATAATATGTGCAAAGTGTGACAAAATTTCAATGACAATCTCCTATGTCACAATGTGAAAAATTAATACAAGTTTTTTATTCACAATATCTATTTATAAAAAATCTTTGACACTATAGAAATGTTAGAAGTCTGTTTTTTTTTAACACCAATAGTACAATATGTACAAATCATGTAGAAAATGTTACATGTAAGTCTCAATATGTAAGTGATAAGTATAGAAAAATTCAAAATATATGTGTCAAAATTCAAGATCAAATTGATTAATGATCATTGTTACAAATTCAATGTATCTGTTTACTTCAATATGAGGTTTGACATCTCCATAAAAAATTGTTGTGCATTAATATTACACAAGTGAATATGTATAATTCAAGTATCAAAATATTTGCTCAAAAGTATGAACATCAAATCAAAATAAATATCTTTCATAGTGCTTGTTACATGCACCTTATGTTTCAATTAAGTATTTCTCCATATGACAGTTCAAATAATTTGTAGCTAGTAATGGCAAAAGTTTAATGTTACATTGTTTATCAAATAATTATTGTGTACAAAGTTCAAAAAATCTTTGTCAAAAAATTCAACTGAGAAAATGTGTCAGTTGTGATACAATCTTTGAGTTTACATTAATTTGTTCAAGCATATATATACAAGCATAACATCATAATGGTTTAGTTGTATTCATTTTAATCTGTTGTGAAAAAAATGTGTAAGTCCAATTTAAAAGAATAATATCAAGTGTCTCTTTCAGTACTTGAAATATCAAAAAGTTTGTATAACAATCTTCTTGTTTACATTAATGATTGTTACAAAAAATATAGTCCATAAGAATAGTTTGACAAAAATGTTTTCAAAAAAATACAAGTGTATGTCAATATTTGATTACACTAATTGACATTAAATAGATAAGTTACATTATGAATCAATCTCCTTTTTTCAATAGTATTGAAAAATGTGACTAAGTTATATAATTGTGATAAATGACATAGTAAAAAAAAATGCAATCTTGTTTACAATAGCTGTAGAAAAAAATTCAAAGTTGTTCTCAATACAATGAGAAAAAATAATGTTTACATTGCATGGAAAAAATTAAGCTAGGTACTGAATAAGTTGGGAAAAAAATCAATGTTTGTTTACATTGTTGAGCACTAAAATGTTATTCTTGTTGACAAAAGAATGTGAAAAAATTGTTGGTTACAATGTAGTAATCAAATTCCAAAGTTTGTTTACAAATAGAGTTTTTTTTTAAAAAATGGTTTCTAGTTCAATGTTTAAAAATAGTACTCATTGTTTACAAAATAATGCTCAATGTTTACCAGATGCGATGTATTAAGTCAACAACACTGATGTTAATTGTGAGTCCCTTAATTGGTGTTCCGTATATTTTATGTAATAACTCTTTGTAATGGCCAAAGTTTTTTATTTGTACCCACATTGACTCTCCAAGTTCTGGATGTTTCCAAACCTTTTTATATCCAAAATCACAAGTTATATCTTGTACTATTTGAAAAATTTCTTTCTGAAAATCAGAATCAGACAGGTCATAAAACCATATTGTTTTATGTATTACTGGCTTTTGATGCACTTTAACTTTTGGATAAGATCCAATAATTACTGGACTGATAGTATTTTCAAGTACTACAACTTTTATTTTCCCTTTTATAAATGGTGATTTGATTTCAGCTATGGCAGTTTTACATTCTATCTTTCTAGAGTTTGGTAAGGTTACAATGGCTATATCATTCAAATAATCTTCTTTTTGTACTAAATTGGGCTCTACAAAAGTGATTGTGGATTCTTCATCAACTATGCATACAACATCCTGATAATTGACTTCTAGATCATATACTTTTATCTGTTTGCTGTTTTTAAATGTCAAGGCTAATATTTCTTCTGTTATTATTACTTTAGGTGAGCTAGTGTTAATGTCATTTTGTATTTCTTATTTTTCAGCTTTATCTTTATCATCTATTTGTATTTCATCTGTTTGTATTTCACTATCATTTGTTTGTGTGTTAATTGTTTGGCAATCTTTATTTAGTTTAGATGCTTCTGTTAGCAAATGAGTTTGACATTCTACATCTATTTTATTTGCATTTGTAATTGACAGTTTAGTTGCTTCATGTATACTGACATTGTTGTAATCATGTGAATTAGTAGTTGATGCTAACTCCATATTTTCTTGATTCACACTATTAGCCCATTTTACTAAGGCTTCTTCTGACAGTTCAACTATATTCTCTATGTTCCCTATAATTAGTTCTTCAGCTGGGTTGTTCATTACTATGGCTTTGTATTGACCAATGAACCATGGTGATTCAATGAAAACTAATGCTGTTTCACATTCTTCCCATAAGTCTTTATTTGCATAAGTCAGTGTGACCTTGTCTTCAAGTATCTGTTCAGGTTTTACTAGTGATTTCTTTACAATGATTGAGGTGCAGCCGCTGTCACGTAATGCATATACCTTAATGCCATCCACATAGGCAGGATACACTTTTAATTTGGCTACCTTTGTCTGTATATATGCTACTGTTTCATATTCTATTGGTCTTTCAGTTGCTACAGCTGCTATGTTTTGTCTGGTATGATTGTTATTGTGGTAAGTATGTTGTCTATCTTGAAATTGGTCTCTTCTAGACATTCTGTTGTTTTGCCATCTTCTGTTTGTTTGATGTGATCTACTGTTAGTTGGACTGTAGCTTTGCCATGTTCTTCTGTTATATTGTTGTTGATAGGATCTATTATAGTTAGGACTGAAGCTCTGGAAAGTTCTGTTATCTCTTCCATATTTATGGTTTCTATTTACATATTGCTGTTTTTCTGATGACATTCTCTTTCTGCACTCTGCTTTGGTGTGACCCAATATGCCACAGAAAAAACATTGTATGCTCTTGGCATATTTAAATTTATTTGTAGTTCTTTGATGGTTTTCTGTCACTGTTGCAGCTACATTGTACAATTCCCTTTTGTCAATGGTGATGTTTGGGTGTGAGTCTTTGTATGTTGTTAAGTTTGATATCAATTCAGCTTCATTTTTTATTTTTCTCTCCTTCAGGAATGAGAATGCTGCATCTGTAACATTAATTAGCACATTCTCAATGAGAAAGAAATCTAAGATCTGTTTGGGGTCATCTAAGTTACAGTTCGCGAGTTGTAGCCACTTTGTCATGTTCTGGCGCATGTCATGTATTGTTCTTTTTAAATCTGTATTCTTTGCTAGTTTTATTTCCCTAAAAAGTTTTCGATAGTGCTCCTCCGTTTTGCCAAAATGTTCAATTAGTCTTTGTTTCACTGTGTTGTAGTCTTTTCTTTGCTCCATAGTTAGTGTGTCGATGATGTTTAGTGGTTCACCTCTTAGGTTAGCTAGCAGTTGTTGAGCCATTTGTGCACTATTCATATTTGCTGTTTGACAGATGTATTCAAATTGAATTATGAAATTTTCTAATGTGTCCTCTTTTGGGTCAAAGTTCCTAAATTTGCTATGATACTGATGATGAGATGAAGTTTGACTTGCTGAATTGTCTTTATTTTCCTTTGTTAGCTTGGCCATTTTTTCTTCATGTTCTTTTAATTTTATTTCATGCTGGCGTTCTTTTTCTTTCTCTAAGTTTTCTTGTTCTTTCTCTCTCAGTCTTCTTTCATGTAGCCTTTCTTCCCGTTGCTTGTCTTTTTCTACTCTAATTCTATCTATTTCAATTTTAATGAATGCAGCTCTATCATCTTCTTTTAACTTTAGTTTATCCACTATCTCTATTAGTTTTTCATACTCAGCCATTTTCAAAGATTCAAATTAGTAATATAGTTAATTAATAGATATGTGTACACTAGGTAGTTGTAAATGAATATTGTACGATAAATAATTATTATAGCTCAAATAGTAATTGCAGGTAATAGTAGATATATATTTTGTGCGAAACAATTGAGGTTATGAGGTATCTTAAGTTATTCTTGGTACGTTGTCTAGTTCGTAATGTAATACTTTACTGATCAATTATGTGATTATTTATTTCTAGTATCTCCACTTGCAATGTAAAAGTTTATTGCAACAAGTAATTCACAATTATGTGAGCCTTATTAGTCTGATAAATAGTGATCAATGTATCAATAGTATCAAAATAGTTGAATGTGTTTGAAGAGTATATACAATATAAATCTTGTCAATCTCAAATCAAAATATATCCCATAGTGTATCAAGTGTGTAGTGTAGTGTTGATAATAATAAAAAATAGGTTGAAATAAGAAGTAAAATAAATATATATATTAATAAGTAAATAATTAGACAAACATAAATGCACTATAGATACTAAACAGTCTGCTTTAAAGAGACATTACAAGATAGTAGAAATAGTAGACAAAAGAATTACAATGAGAAATAACAATGACGCAAAAGAAAATTCAACAGATGTAAACAAGACAATATCAATACAAGAGTTTAACAATATGATAGATACTTAACGAAATACAAACTTAACTAATACAGCTATACGATCAAGTATTTACTTTATCTAAAGAGTCCCTACCAATACCTGGATGCTTACTTGAAAAAAAATATAAATGCTCAGACTCAATAGATAATTAAATTTAGTCCCTAAAGTCAAATGTATATATAAATACAAATGTAAACAATGAAAAAAAATTGTGGTGTAGTTCAAGAGAACTAATCAATACTGATAATACTAAGGGTAATTAAAGTTACTTCCCTTAAATATTCACTTGATGCTTGACTTGTACATAAAGTTCCGGTGATGCTCCACATAAAATATGTCCACAGTACAGTTCATAAGTAATCCACTTGCTAAATCCGCAGCACAATGGTACAGTTCATAAGTAATCCACTTGTTAAATCCACAGCACAATGGTACAGTTCATAAGTAATCCACTTGTTAAATCCACAGCACAATGGTACAGTTCATAAGTAATCCACTTGTTAAATTCACAGTACAATGTTAAATGATACGGTACTCAAGTTCTTGAACAATAGTAATCCAATAGATACTTCATATTGTTACAAATGAACAGTGATAGGTAGAGGTCAACGTATGACCCCGGCGAGATGACACAGCAGCTAGTGTTCCCTGGAATCTACATGTACAAACAAAGACAGGATGTGACGTGTCCTCACGTGTTGTTCCAGGGGACGAATAGATCTAAGTAGAGGGACAGTTACTAATGAACAGTGACAGATAAAGGTCACTACGTGTGATCCCGACTTGATGACACTGCAGCGAGTGTTTTCTGGAATCTACATGTATAAATAAAGACAGGATGTGACGTTTCCTGACATGTTATTCCAGAGGATACTAGGAGTGTTTGTGCAACGTTGGACAAGCGATTAGGGACTCTATATAAGCCAGAGAGTTAATGTGAAAGTCAGTCGTATGGAGTCGTGAGTGAGCCGTTACAGTCGATACAGACTATGTAAGACGTGTGCGGCTCTGTGGAAGAGAAATGTGTACGACTCGAAGCAAGTTAACTAGGGTAGAGTTAACTGGAGTGGACTACTGTCGTTAAAGTCTATACAGCGAACTACAGTGGACTTGAGCCGTTACAGTCGATACAGTCGATGTAAGACTTGTGCGGCTCTGATTCGGTAGACTTGAGTACGACTTGGTTCAGCTTTGGGAGACCTGGAGCGACACTGGGAAGTGTGTCGTTGGTCTGTTCTGTGGAATACGGCTCGATGCAAGTTGAGAAGAGAGGAATTGCAACGAAGTGAAGAGATGCAGTGCAACGAAGTATAGCTAACTGTAAACTGACAGATATTGTACAGTCTTCTACGCTACATGTTCAAGTAACGAATTGTTAGAGTTAATAGTCATTAAAGTTATATGAAACTGAAAGTTTAGTCGTCAAGTTCTTTGCTGTGTTTTTATTTATGTGCCAACTAATACATCTAGCCAGAAGATTCAGAAATACGTAACAATATGTTTGACAGATAATCCATTAAACAATTCATATAGTTGACAAGTAATCCAATAAATAATTCATGTGCTTGAAAGGTAATCCACTGTTTCGTACAGTTGCTGAAACAAATATAAATAACTAAAAATGACCTTAGGTAGTGACGACAAGAGAGGTCTAAGAGTGAGAGCGCTCTCTTATTAACTGTGCTGTTAGACAGCGACAATAGGAGTGTGTCATTAGAATTATGACGAGCACTCGATGTAGATGATTCTTGAATATGTCAGCTACTTCGACTGACCATATATCAGCTGTCTTCAAACGATGACTTGAATGACTTGTAGTACTAGATTTTCACCCACACCGGTTGTAGTATCACGGTTGTCTAGTTTCACCCACACAGGCTGTAGTATCCAGGTTGTCTCAGCATATCATGTTTGATCTCTTTCGCTTAGGATGTTAAAAAGTAACTTTGAACAATGCTGTGCTCCTAAAGCTATCTCAACTGGTGTAAAAGTACAACCACATAAATCAGGCTTCCAAATAAATGACACTTAGGACAGTAGTCAACTGGAAAAGTTGAAAATACAGCTCACACAGGAACAGTTCAAATTGTCCATTCATCACAGATGAAAAAAATAGCTCGCTAACGGTAACTGTGTCATGGCAGGTCAATATGACATGTAGTAGTAGATCTAGATAGAAGTGTGTAGTCAAAAAAATTTAATAAATTCTGGATTAGTTGCAATTCATGTAAAGTTCAATCTTGAAGTACAAGTTAAAATAGTAGGCACAGTTAACTTTCAATTTCAGCTCTGTTTTTTGTTAGTAGTGTTAGACTAGCTGAAGATAATAATAATGTCACTCTTGGATCACGTGAATCTCACTTGAAAAATTGTGTGCTGGTCTCAATAAATGTAGATCTAGGTCATCTCTATAATGTTGAATGTGTCGCTGAACGACCAAATGAGAAAAATAGTAGAGTCTGTAATAATCAGGTTTTAGCTTTCTCGCTCGTTGAGTGGCGTCATGATTTGTGTAAACAAATATTTTTTAGAGTTACTTTTTCATGTGTTAACTAAATAGTTCACTTGCCAACTTCAAAAATATCCGTATAAATGTTACTGTAAGTAACTGTAGTATTAAAATACTTCTGACAGCAATAGGAAAAAATTCTTGACTTGTTCCTCTGGTGCTCATAAATCCTTTAAGTTAGTAGATCTGACACTTCTGATATCATAAAATATCGTTTGCTGACACTTCTGACACTATTCTGACACCAAAGATGTCATTTTCTGACACTTCTGACACCATAAATGTCGTTTTCTTACACCACTTCTGACACCATTAATGTCACTATGTTCTTTTATATGTTATGAATGTGGCTGTGGTTATCAATGTAGGCGTGGTGGTGACATTGGGTTCTTGTTACAAATCACAGAATAATGAAATGACGCTGGGTGTAGCAGACACAATAAGTTTAATATAACACCACATAGTGAATACACCATACAACTCGACCCAGGAATGGTCAGTATTAATCCAACAGTAATATATGAATATCACAACTTAGTACTTATTCTATAACCAACTACTTTAAACATCTAACTCTACTGCTTATATCTTAAGTCACTCAATACAAGTGCTTGCTACAAGATCTCTATGTGGACTGACTGCCTTTAACTCACTGGTTCACCTAAGGTCAAAAGTGTTCACCTTAGTGCAACATGGGTTGTGAATAAGATTCACAATATGGAATTAACATACCCAATACAGAATTAGGGTTTCTACTCTATGGCACCAACTTTGAGGTGGTGACAGTTATTTAAATGTATTAGGCTTGAATCCAAAGAGTGGCTCCTAATGCGGCACCAATACATCAATTCAAACAACGCCGACACCAAAAAGTGTTCAAGACAAAGATACTGATGACGTCAATCAGAAATACAAATAACATTTAGATCTTGTTCAGTTTTCAAAAGTCAAATACCCCTTTCAGACAATGCAAATCTATGGTGTAGACCAGCGGTTCTCAACCTTTTAAGCTCGGCTACCCCTTTTTGCAATTCTTCACTTTGCCGCGACCCCCCCCCCCCCTTACATACACAGAGCAATAGAAGAATAGACAATAACAATCCATATTTTCGATGGTCTTAGGCGACCCCTGGCAAATCGTCGATCGACCCCCAAAGGGGTCGCGATCGCGACCCCCAAAGGGGGAGAACCCCTGGTGTAGACGATGTAAAAATGATCAGCTCCTATAGCCTACGGTTAACGAGGGTATCATCTGGCCATCACAAAGACCAACCGACTTTACGTTCGCAAACTCATGTCAGGTATCCATTACAGTTTCGTAGACTCATGGGCGACCTAAAATGCACGAATTCAAAATCTCGTTCCCAAAGATTCGATTCTGTTACGTGTTGTTACGTGATGACACTCTTCCAAAAGATGAGTAACAACAAACTTCAACATCCTAGTTTTTAATTAATGTAATCTTAATTTAATAACTAACGCTATCAACACTATTGAGTTTATATTCTTCCATCTTGAATTCCCCGTCTCCCTCTTTTTAACAAGCATCCGCACAGGGGCGGACTGGCTATATGGGCATTTGGGCAAATGCCCGGTGGGCCGGTACCCAAATGGGCCGGTAGGGCCACCGAAATGCCTGATCGAAGTCACTATGGCACATATCAAGTTGTTAAAGGTTTTATAATATCCTTATTATGTTATCATTATTATTTTTTTTTTATAAAAGGCCCTCTGAGCGTCGTGTTTAAACAAAAAGTCTTTCACAGACATTGCAGTGTAATACTCTTTTAATCGAACACATTTTCCGAAAATAAAATGTAGAATGTAGACAGTGCTACTAGTAGGCTTCATCTCTTTAGGGCCTACATAATTGCTGATTTAAAAAGACGCTATGTTGCTTATTAAGATATAGAGGTCACTGTATGCATGCATATCGATACATTATCAAACTTAACAATGATTTTTAAGGACCGATACACCTAGACATGGATGCCCATCACATGATAGAGAATTTGTGGGCCGAATTTTATAGAAATGCCCGGGCCGATTTTGACACCCAGTCCTTCCCTGCATCCGCACCATTCCACATTCACACTATGATGCGCACGTAACAGATTCTGAAGGCCAGAGCTTTACCACTCGACTGACACGCTGCCATAAGAAACTTAATACACAGGGGCGTAGCTAGAAATTTTCCATCATTTGAGGGCCCGAGGGGTTGACGTCGTTGGTGCCCCTGCATTTTGCGTAATATTTAATATTTAATGTAAAAAATACTCATTTGGGGGCCCTCTTCAAGTGGGGGCCAGGGGGGATTTTCAAATTCTCTCCCCTCCTCCCCCCACCCTAGCTACGCCACTGTTAATACACTGTATAAATACACTGTATATAATATGCTTGAAGGACGCTTTCAGTGACGATAATGTTACGACAACAAATCACTACACAATTCTCACAACTTTACACAAACATCTTATCTTATAAAATACAGACGTTACTTCAAAAGAGAAGATGATTACGTCCTACGCGTATCCCATAATCAAGTACCACATAAACAAGTGACTTCGATTTCAACACAATGACAAAGAATGATAAACGTCTTATGTATTTCTAATTGATCTACCTACCAAAGAAAAAAATACCTTACTTGAAATGAAATGAAATACGCCCCTGGTTTTAAGGCTTTTCGTGTTTTTATTGAAATGTTTTTGTTTGCGCATAGAGTGATTAAGGCCTGGTGACAAGGTCAAGGACGGTAAATGCTTCAGGAACGTCTAGAGTTAGAGACAGGAGGCTAAATGACTGAAAGGTTTTACGGAGACCATTGGAGTGATAGTTAATCTTCCCAGAGATAGAGTATACATAAAGTAAATACTGAAACTGTGATTTATGGTCCTCAACATATATACAGGTCTACTGGAATTAAAAAAAAATATACTATTATTTCTATGGTCGGCTGATTTTGGACCTCGAGCGCCGATTTCATATTCAAACTCTTCTTCTACTCCTATTACAGATTTAAAAAAAAAACAAAAAAACTATCTATTCAGTGGCGTCACCAAGGGGAGGCGAGAGAGAAAGAGAGAGAGAACCTTAATCTCTATAGAGTATCGTTCATTTAATTAAAAGCGTTGGTAATGTTATAACCATAATTCAACATTTTGCAGTAGATACAGTCAAAGCTAAAATGCATAGCTTTCCTGTCGCCGGCAAAAGCACTTTTTTTTTTTAAATTTTACTTTCCTTTAATTACAATCCAAGTCTTTTGAAATGACTTGATAGTCAACAGTCTAAAACTGTCACGCAACAGCTATTCCTGTGAAGATACGTCAGTGCAGTTGTTTCTGCAATAAGGGATTACCCAAGACTTGATCGTCACGCGGTCTGAACACAAAGAAAACAAGATCCTGGAAGACATTCCTTTGGCTTGTAAAAAAAGAACAAAATTTACACGCCATGAACTGAAGACAAAAGAAAGCAACTTTTCTAACGCTTGTTTTTTTATGTTTTTTTTTTATGTTTTTTTATGTTTTTTTTTGGGGGGGGGGGCATGTGATTGGTTCTTAAGTTGTTTTGTTTACATTATGGCACCCAGTTAAACTCTACTTTTGTCACGATAAAAGAAATGAGATAAATATAAAGACAATTTTCCAGAACACGTAAAATAGTAAAATCATCTGTTTCTGTATTAAACCAATGAGAAAGAAGTTCAGCTTCAGTACAACAGGGAATTACATAATGTATTCATCCAATTTCAAAACACAAAATTTGGAAAACCAATTGTTTTAATCTGTTTGATCAAGTGAAATTAATTGTCCGCATAATTATATCCTCATAGCAATGTCCGCACTACAATGTCCGCTAATGATTAAAGCAGTTGTGAAGTTGCTTATAGCAAGACAATTCCTATAGTTGTATACATTCTGTATGCATTAGTTGTTTGTTTATTACTTACACTCAGTGTAACATAATAATATTCTTATATCCTTATTATTATTTCGTATACATATATATTATTACTAAATTAGTTTCATTAATTGTTATCGCTTGTTTATCTGTGAGAAAAACGTATATTTGAGGTATGCTCTTTATCATCATCAAACTCCATTTGAGTCAGAGGTCTAAATCCCCTCTTACAAAAGCCCTGGACAGAAAGCCTGCTGGGTTGAGTTCTTAACACATGGTCTAAATTAATGGTGCACAAACGTAGGCGTTCTTGCCATATCCTGCAAGTGAAGCGTTCCTATGTGGTCAGTCGAAACCTCTTCCCTGTGTCCATAATGAAGCCGAAATGGATCAGTTCCATAGAGTTCAACGATTTGTTTGGTGAGGCTCTTGACACTTGTGTCAATATTGTATGCGTCCCTAAGCCACAAAATGTTGGAGCAGTGATGTTATAAACAAAATCACAAAACAAACTATGTAAAAAAAAAACGTCCCAAACAAAGGAAGTAACTCTTTAATGTCCTTCGCAACTACCAAATTATTCTAGATAAATTTCCAGGTCAAAAATATTTTCCTGTTGTGTTAATGAATTGAAGGGCTCTCCTTGCTAGAACTAATTATGGAAGTGATCCTAATCCTGAAAAAGAGAGACAGAAAGGAAGGGAGAGAGATACACGACATATCATGTGTGGTGACACAAACGAACCTCCAGAGAGATACACGACAGATCATGTGTGGTGACACAAACCAACCTCAAGAATTGACCCTATTCAATAGGAGATATGTGAAGGTGGTGATGGGTGATTCTATAGAAGTCAGACGGTCTTGTTGTTTTTATAGAAGTCAGAAGGTCCTGTCGGTGTTATGAAAGTCAGAAGGCCATGACATTGTTATGGAAGTCAGGTCTTGTCGCTGTATGAATTGAAAGTCATTACGTCTTTTGTTGGCATGAAAGAAGATCTTGCATGTTATGTAAATCAGAAGATGTTGTTGTATGTTATGTAAATCAGAAGATGTTGTTGTATGTTATGGAAGTCAGAAGATGTTGTATGTTATGTAAATCAGAAGATGTTGTTGTATGTTATGTAAATCAGAAGATGTTGTGTGTTATGTAAATCAGAAGATGTTGTTGTATGTTATGTAAATCAGAAGATGTTGTTGTATGTTATGGAAGTCAGAAGATGTTATTTTATGTTATGGAAGTCAAAAAGACTTTTTGTTGACATGAAATGGAACACAATAGAGACTTTAACATATTTTTTTTTTAAAGATAAGGTTAAGGCCTTGGCGAACCTCCACCTCTTGAAACGTGACACCAAGGCTTGAGAACTGCTTGTTTTAAGTGACATTGGCACTTGGTATTCGTATAGAAGTTTAAATAAAAGGTCGGATCAGATAGGCAAACAAAGGAAAGAAAGGTTAGCCTAAGCAATGAATTGAAAAATAACTAAACAGAGATAAGACTAGATTTTTTTTTTAAAACAGTATTGTGAAAATAGAGGGGAAGCTAGCCTTGGCCTTATCCAGTTCTTCAGTCTGTGGTTAACCTACTACCAGTTTCGAGACGCAATGCTCCCCCCCCCCTTCTCTTTTGTTGTACAACCTCTACCAACTTATAGAAGTGATTGTAGACACTACATTGACGCAGTCAAGCATGACAGACGCTACAGAGAGTTGAACTTCATTCTAGGTTTTAAATATTCATTACATTTTACTGCAGCCGAGTGGAAATGTAGTGCATTTGAGATATACAATGTAAGATTCGTTGACGTGTCATTTTCATTTAATTCACAATATGTAAGTTTAATGTGAATCAAACAATCTCGCTTATAATTTGTTTACATACATCTAATAGGTTTTGTACACTGGTGGGGGGGGGGGTATGTCTTTTTTTTTTATAATTCCAAACTTATACAGTGTTTTTAGGTGAACACCTACAACCAGTATCAATTATTTAGGGCAAATTACTAATATACTGTACGTATGATAGTTACTACAACATATTAAAAAGATACTCTTATATAAATTATTCCATATTTGGTTTCTGTTAAGTCATTACGTAAGGGGAGATAATCTTTTGTTGGCTAATTAAGTCTCATTTATGCCCAGTTTATTTCATGACATAACATAACCCATTCGTTGGTGTTTTTTTTTTATATATACTTTAATAATTGTATTTTTTTTAAATTAAAAATCTAGGATCAGTGAAGGCCTCACAAAAAAAAAGCGAAAATTTAACTAGAGTATCTTGTTAATTACCTTCCGTGTACACACTAATGTTTTACTCATATCAGTTTCTTCTTAAAGTATACAACAATCTACTAGTAAAGACAAATATTACCACAATCTATATAGGGTACATAATTTTAGAATTGGAAATTTTCCCACTGTGAATTAATGACAGTACAATGTACAATGATCGATTCATAAAAAAAATATGTACGGGATAACAAGACAGAGAAGCGATGTGAAGAAATGAGGTGACGATCAAATGGTTTCGGGAACCTAAGAAACAAATGTAAGAAATTCTATAGAGAAAGATTGTGGGAAAATTCGAATTGTGAGTTAAATAGATAAAAGTCTAAAGGAATCATGGACGCTATTCTAAAAGATTACCTTGTGCTAAAGCAAAAGAGGAGGCGCGGTGGCTGAGTGGTAAAGCGCCTAGCTTCCGAACAGGAGGGTCCCGGCTTCGAATCCTAATGAAGACTGGGAATTGAATTTCGTGATCTTTAGGGCGCCTCCCAGTTGTAAAGGGTACCTATTAATTACACATAAATTATAAGGATCCTCCAGAAGGATCCTAGGTATCACATTCAAAGACCGCATCACAACCCAAAAGATTAGAGACAGGGTCACTGCAGCGATCGAACACCACGATAACCTGCTAACTATCGTAAAAAAAAAAACCCAAGCTAAAAGTCTATGGCAATATTACAAGATCTTCGGGGCTCGCAAAGACCTTCCTTCAGGCAACAGTACCAGGAAAAAAAAAAGAGGCAGACAGAGAAAGCGATGGGAATCGACGGGCCTGCCACTGGAAGAGGTTCTAACTAAGGCAAGACAGAGAGGAATGGAGAAAGGCGGTCGACGAATCTTGCATGGTGTCCCAACGGTCCAACGGACTAAGGGATAGGTAAAGGTCAAGGTAAAAGATAAATCATAAGATTTATCAAAGTACCTCGCTTATCTCTATTATTTCCGTATTCTGCAAACGGGAAACACCAAAAAGCTTGCTCTTCATGAATCTGCCCAGGTATGAAAATACTTTATTAAAACAATTGTTCCACGTCAATTTTAACGTAATAAATTTGTTATTATATCTTTGCAGTGTGTCCAAGCACATCCAAGATGGCAGCAGTGCTGCTCTTCAGTCTGTCTGCACTACTAGGCCTGATAGCTATAGTACATGGCCAGTCCAGTCAGGACCTGACCATACGCATTGTCAAAGAGAACACTAAGGACTATCTGGACACTAAGTTAAAGGACGCGGAAGGACATATGTAAGTTTCTTTTTACCCAACAAATTCGTTTGGGGCTTTTATGAGTTCTTGTTTGGCACACGTTACTAACTTTCGAGCAAATGTAAAAGTGTTTTGTTTGTATCATGTGTAACTAGTTCTTTGCGGTATATATAAGTTCCTCTTTGGGGCATATATGAATCCTCTTTGCATATATGAATCCTCTTTGGGGCATATAACTTTTTTTTTTCAGGGCATTTGCAAGTCTTTCTTTGAGATATGAGTGAGTCTCTTTTTGGGACAGATTTTTTTCTTAAGGGAATATGTAGTTACTACTATATACTCGTGTAAGTCTCTCTTTGAGGTATATGTCTTTCCATAGGACTTACGTCAGTATTTCTTTGTTGTTGTTTTAAACCTAGTTTAAAGTTTCGTTTTCTTTAGAATTATCCTAAGAGTTGAGTCTAAGACTCTAGGAGTCCAACCAGTATGGAAATTTGTCTCTATCTGCTTTTCTGAAAAAATGTTCCGTCTGGGAAAGATACAAGCAGACGTAAATGATTACATCACTATTACCGATGGCTCGTATTCAAAGACGTTGGGATTATACGCAAGGCCAAAGGTCGAGCATACTTGGGAAACTGGTCCAAATTCCTTCTCTGTTCCACATCATCCTTGTAGTTGTCCGCTATAAAAACGGTCCCTTAAGGAACGCTGTGTGAACATGTTTCTTGGGGCGTTCTTCCATCCCCGTCAATGCAATGGATTTGGTACTTTGGCACCTTAACGTTTTGTTTTTTTTTTTTGCTTCCCAATCGGCCAAATCGTCTCTTCTAATGACCTTTTAGAACCAAACGCCCCGTTGAGACTGAGAAGACTTGCCTGGGTAGTGTAACGTTTGTACTGGTCTATCTTGTTGATCATTTGGCCTTTAATTTTTATCGAGTTTATACTATGCATTACTTTGAACTTGTTACTGTTAACAGTGGACATTTCAACAGGCAAACTAAGCAAAATGTTTCTGCTTATTTAAATTTTCTCATTGTAGTTGGTTACCGGTTTACTATACCTGTGACCACAGCTGTGTAATCACAATAGAAGCTGCAAAGTTGCATCCATCAAAACATGAAATGCCTAGAGTATTGGTTGGAAGCGTGGTCGAGAGGCCAACTTGGCTTGGCTTGGCTACCTAGAGGTTCGACACCCTACTCAGGCAGAGCTATGTTTACTGAGCGCCTAAAGGCAGTACCGAAAACTAACTCCTAGATACCCTCTCCCCCCCCCCTTCCAATGGTCCACAAATGAGATTGGACCAAAAGCGCTCTGAGCATGCTATAAGCATGAAAGAAGCGCTATATAAAAGCTAAAATAATAATTAGTTGCAAAGAAACTAAACAATATATTTTTTAATGATGTGTACATTACTATCACTATGTTTAAATTTGGTTCGTTGTTTTAAGATATTATTCAATAATATACTAATGTATTTTTAAACCTGAAATATACAATTGTTCATTTCGTATTTCTCTCTTTTTTTTTAAATCTAATTTATTATATAATTGTATAAACAAGACATGTTTCTACATTGCCTGAAGTGCAGCTATAAATATATAAACAAGACATGTTTCTACAGTGCAGCTAGTTGTTTAATAGAATGCCTGGACAAAGAATGACAGAGTTATTTCCTACTTATCATGAAAAAAGACAGGCCTTATGAGGGACCTTACAGCTCTACCCTCCAGCCACCACCATAGGTAGCTAAGTGGGACACTATCGAATTTTTTGTTCTGTTTTGGGAGGCGCCAGTGGTAAAAGTTATAAGAAAAAAAAAACACTGCTATAAGTTCCAGCCATAAGTCTGCGTTAGAGATTTTCTACCAAAAAAGTCTAATCGCTCGGACTCAAGTATTATAACGACTAGAAAATCTTTCCGGCTATTTTAACAGAGTTACTTTGGCAGCTGGATTTATTCAGACACATCATGCTTGTAAAATATAGATGTATGTTTTGAAACTAGATTTATTTATGGCTATTCCTTTATCGAGTTATATGACTTTGAAGAAATATATGGATTGTAAATAGTATAAAAATATTTGAGTTATATATTTTATAGCTGTTTCAAGGGACAAAATGTGTAGAACTATCACAGCTCAAAGCCTGTGAGAATATTAATTTAATATTTTAAAGAAATCAATCTCAAGATCTCGATTAAAGATTACATGTGGAAATATATTAGGAAAATATGTCAGAGAAATACATGTTATGAAAATATATTAACAGAAATAATAATAAAAGTGAAGTAAAGTACCCTTTTAAGATCTATGGGGCAGATGATGTAACGGCCATCTGTTTCCGTGCCCCACGGTTAACGTAGGTGTTATGTGGCCAGCACAACGACCATAAAATGTACTGTGCTGAAACTCTTCTCTTGATACTGATATTGTTTTTTTCCCAAAATGTACGATTCGTGAAAGGTAATCTTCTTTTTGTATTTATCTGTATTTTCAGACTGTATTTGTCACTGTGTAGGGGAAGCGGAAATCAAGCAATTGTACGCATTAATCCATCGGGCGGCACATCCGAAATAATGGACGAGTCCGGAGGGTTGACCAAAGACACTAAAGGCGTCACCTCTTGCATGTTCGACTCTCCCAGCAACGTCAGCTGCAAAGAAGGGAACCACTTCTGCGAGCTGAACAACAACTGCGTGGCCGAGATCAAATCCTCCTGCTCGCCCAGCAACATGAGGACCATGCACTACGTGGACGTCACCCTCAGCAGCGCGGAAGGCTTGCTGATCGTGGACAACTGCCTCGTGCTCTGCGAGGCCGAGGGCTACAAAGAGGTGGACGCTCTGTCGGAAGGCAACGGGATATCCGACCTGGCGGTGGGCCTGATCATCGCGGGGGTCATCCTGGTGGCATCGCTACTAGTGATCGGAGCAGTGATATGGAAGATACGAGACAGCAAGCTACTGAGAAAGCATCATGTGCATCATATCCATTACGTTGAAACGTAGCGATGGTCAATAAATCTCAGGAGGAAAAGGTGCTGATACAACTGTTCATTCACAATAGAAAGCGTTCTTTTACACATTTTCATATATGGCGGAAAAGCTAAAATAAACCAGATTTTCGGTGTATCCTGTGTACAAAATAAAAGGAAGTGTCGATACCTTATATTTTTTTTTAAAGTTGTATTATACTGTAACTGCATTTCTTAGCAAGGCAGAATCAATGTTTTATAAGTTCTTCCGTATGTAGCACACAATAAATTCAATATAAAGGAATTATGAGACTTTCACTCCATGGTTTAATACTGTTTTAAAAACAGACTAGGTAAATAACTAGTGCTAATATAGGAGATTTAATACGGATATCGACTGCTAGGTATTGAAATATTGCTAAGATTTTAGCTCAATTCGTTGTTGTTTAGTTTGCAGCTATTTAGGAGGTTCAATTGAGTGTCCTTGACATTGTTTTATTTATCGTAAAATCTCCGAGAGCTCATTGGACAAGGCTGACCATTAGTTATGATGCAAGAGAGGATTTGAGCCTCTCAAGCCCTTTCTCTAATGGAGTTTGATGATGATGATGATGATGATTAGTTATGATGCATATGTATGTAAAGATATGGAGATGTTACACCAAAAATGTGGATACTGTAACTTATGAACTTGGATTCTAGTGAGGTGTAGTACTTAATCATCGCTTTTAATCAGCTCCATTTAAAGAATTTAAGATTTAACCTATAACCTATACTTGTACTTTGTATAATCTATATGAGACAAAACTGTGTAATCAACACACAAATTATGCACCAAAATGCCTCATTTAAAGGCGAATTGCTATTTTATTTTTAAAATCTCACGATACGTTAATATACTAAATAAAAAATGATCTTTCTTTTCTGATATAGCATTTTTTTTTTCTTAAAAAGAGTATACATTATTTACTTTTTACCAATCCGAACAGAAAAGCGACAAGGGAGACAACTTACAGTAATAGAAGTATATATTAGATCATTTAGAAGTTATCCCCATTATCGAATGTAAATGTTTAGACATTGTAGATTAAACGTACAGTATTATTTTTCTCATCAATGTGTGAGATTTGTGGTTAAATAGATAACACCTAGCTACCATGAAGAAATGTTAAAGTCCCAAAATGGACCAGAAATCTTGGAGTTTTATATACGTTATATACATTAACCTATCATTACTATGCTTAAATCCTCCAATCTCTTTGGTATTCATATTAATAAAGCTCGATAGAGATATAATTGCGTAGTTGTTATGAATTTCTGTGTCCTGTGTGTAGGTGCTGAATTATTCTTTTATTTTAAGTAATGACGTATTGACGTTTTGAAAAAGGTTTAACATAATGCAAGGTCATTAATTTTTTGTTTCTGTTCTGATAAGGGGAGATGATTTATCTTCGTCTTCGTCAAATCCATTTCTTCTAGTAGTCAACTGGTACTATGTAAAAAAACAACAACGATAAAGCCATGTTTCTGTTAAGAACAAAAATGTTAATTCAAATTCAAGTTAATCTGACGAGAGTTCACTATTCACATGTATAGCCTCCCCTTGCTAACATTATTGGTTTGAAAATTTTAAAAATATTACAATACTCATGTTCATCGGCTGTGTTCAGATAGAGACGTATTGATACGATTGTATAGCACATAAGAAAGTGTAAGAATTTTTTGTTTAATTACATTTCGTAATATTGTACTGTACTATTGTTGTTGAGGGTTTTTTTTTTTCATTTTTTATTAACTCTTTCCAAAACAGGTTGTTGTTTTTATCACAAAGGAAAAGAAAACTTTACCTGCGTTACATATTAACGTGAAAGTCTCTCCCCAATTGGGCTTTGCAGTTACACGAAAAATGAACCTTTTGAAAGCCATTTTCTGCCTAAAAATCTGTTTCAAATGCCCACTGAGCTTGTCTTTAAGGCGTGACTTTATTCTTGACAAATGCAAATCTTCTAATTGTCCTTAGAGTTAAGTCTAAGATTCTTGAAACTCTTGGCCATTCGATGCTCCTCTACACTGGCCTGTGGGAACAATTTGTCGGAATATTTTTAATATGCCTTATTATGATAAATGACAAGTATTGCACTCCTTTCATTTTGGAATGTTATAAACTGGACGATACAATTTAAAGAAATATATATAGTTTTGATTTCATTTACTTGCTGGAATGTAAATTATGTTGAAATGAAAATATTTAATTTTCACTACTTTGTATTGAAAGAACATGTATGAATACCAATAGCTGTTATGAAATATTCTTTAACTAGAAACTTCTAATAGGTACTTTCCAACTTTCTTTTTGTAGATATTATTGAAAAATGTACAAAATTAATGACATATATATCGGTACCTATTGAAATGATAGCGTCAACTGAAATAAAATATTAATAAGTAAATTATAATTTAGCCTTACTAATAATGTGTCACTTTTGTCTAGTGCAGAGAGAAGTGTAGGAGTTTGATGGTAGTAGCTTTTAAAATTGCTTCCCTTTTTTATCAAATCAAGGCTGAAAATATTCTGGTGTTACAACTCATAACTGAATAATTGATTATATATAATAATTTCATAATTGTTAATACATAATATGTATGCAGCCATTGTTGCTGAATTTGCTAATTAGCATCAGACCCTGGTTGACAAACAATCTGCTGCATGCCAGACCTTTGGTTTTAAATATTTACCTTTACCTTTACCTATCCCTTAGTCTGTTGGACCGTTGGGGCACCAAGCAGGATTTGTCGACCGTCTTTCTCCATTCCTTCCTGTCTTTTGCCTTGTTTAAAACCTCTATCAATGGTAGGTCTTTTATGTTGTCGTCCCATCGCTTTCTCTCTCTGACTTTTCTTCTTTTTCCTGGTACTGTTCCCTGAAGAAAGGTCTTTGCGAGCCCTGTGGATCTTGTAATATGGTCATATATTTTAAGCTTGCGTTTCTTTACAATAGTTAGCAGGTCATCATGGAGTCCGATTGCTGCAGTAACCCTGTCTCTAATCTCTTGGTTTGTGATGCGCTCTTTGAAAGTGATGCCTAGGATCCTTCTTTAGCATCTCAGCTCCATTGCTAGGATCCTCCTCTCTAGCTCTGCATTCAACGTCCAAGACACACAAGCATATAAGAATGTGGGCATGACCAGGGAGCGTATCAGTCTGATTTTGGTGCCGAGGGCTAAGCCTTTGTCTTTCCAAATTATTTTCAGTTTTGAAAGGGCTGCTGAGGACTGTGCTATTCGGGCCAATAGTTCGGGTTTTGTTCCCTCATCTGAGACAATAGCTCCGAGGTATTTGAAGCTGTTAACACTAGTCAGCTTTTCACCTCCAATACTGATGCCTCTTTTAAAGCCCTGATGGCTATTGGTCATAATTTGGGTTTAATTTGGGTTTAAATATTAGAAAGCCCAAAATACTATTTCAGATTAAAAGCACTGTACCTCACCTGACTATGAATTTCCAATCACTGGAAACTGTTGACAAATTTTGTTATCTTGACTCCATCATCTCCAACGATGAGCTACTGGATAAAAACATCAACAACAGAATAGCCAAGGCAATGGGGATATCACTGCTGCAGACAAAAGTGCGTGGGACAATTCCCTGCTGACTACCAATACCAAAGCCTTAGTCAACTGGACCTGTGTGATGAGCACTATGATATACGGTAGCACCATGCCGCTGTGGAAATGTGAAGACATCGAAAAGAGAACTTGAACCTACCAACGTTTCAACCGATAAAAAAATTTCACTCAGGGCTCGAGTCATCCAGGGGACTTTATTCAACTTATATCACAACATTAAGTACGATTTCTTTCCCTTGTTCAAGCTAGCAAACAAAACAAAATAAAATAATTACCAATAGAACGCCATTTATCCGGAACGTTACATTTCCTGACTGCAATGTTTCTGCACCAAAGTCAACATGAAACTCAAGGAGATTTCAGGGAGTTTTCCAGAAGAAATTATAAACCTCCAGGAAAAAAATTCGCACAAAAAAAATATAACAATACGTAAAAGTTAATGCAATTTAGGATTAATAAATAAAATTACCATACTTATGATATTTGAAATTCCTGTCATCACTGTCAAGAGTTAAAATTCAGTGTTCACATGCTGGCTAAAGAAAGTATCCAGACTTTCAGAGATGACACTGAAGAACTGGAATGTAGCAGAACTTGTGATTATATCGGAATAGTGCCATTGGGTAAATTCAGATTTAATACTTTTTTTTATAGTACTATATCTAAATGCACTTGCTTAATGATCCACGTTAGTGCAGTGAAGTAAAAAAAAAAAAGTACAGTTCCCCTTTCAGAAGTTGTAGTCTATAATGTCTGGTACCCATTAGAGCTGGGTGGACTCAGAGGCGCCCATAGATGTCGAAATTAACAATTCCAGTCTTTACCAGGGTTCGAACTCGGGAGCCCCTATTCGGCAGCCAAGCGCTTTACCGCTCAGCCACCACCCGCGCCTTCTAGTGCAGCGAAAGATCAGGGATTATTTTTCTCAAGTTGGATTTGCAAACATCTTTGTTCATATGTATGAGATCCTTACAATGTGAATTATCATGACTATATTTTAATGTGTACAAACATAAACAGCTTTTGCATACTCTAGTAGTAGTCTCCATGTATGTCCTGTACTAGAGGATGTCTTTCCTAATTCTTAAACGTTTTCTCTCCTTATCTGATGTATGATGTAGATAAACCAACAGCTATTTTTGTTGTTGTTGTTAAAATAGCATTCTCATTTAAATTTAAATCTAGTGTACCGGTAATTAGTTTCATTGTCTCCCCCCCCCCCTTTTTTTTTTTTCAACTGAGAGACATCAAGGGGGATAAATAGTAATAAGAACATAAAATTTTGCAAAGTATGTCCAAGTCGTCTCCCTTCCAATGCACTTCAATTGGGCCTTCTACATGTACATTAGTTTATTGTTAGTGAATTAAACATAAATGCTGCATGTATATATATATATATATATTAACGCAAGGCGCAGATTCGGACATGTTTGCCGGATGGAGGACAATCGCATCCCGACGAAAGTCATTCTCTACGGGCAACTCGCGTCTGGCTCAAGAAATACTGGAGAGAGACGGTGACCAAGAAAGCTATAGACAGTGAAAAAAAACTTGGACCACAGCTCTGGAAGAAAAGCGTACAATACAGAAAAATGGCCAACTCCTCTACCACCACAGCGAAAGCCACCTTAACCTGCGATTTTTATGGACGGGAGTGTCTCTCCAAAATAGGGCTCCACAGCCACATGAAAAAGTGTTCGAGATGAACCATAGTCGTTGTACGACTGAAGAAGGCCTGAATATATATACAAAACTATTAGAATTTATATGGATATCGAAATACTGTTATGAAATACAATATGTATATATTATGACTAATCCACTACGTACGTGGTGTCATTTTGTTTAAAAAATTATGTAAACCTGTAATTGTTTAGTTTATGAGTTTCTTATTTTAGTCCCACAAATATTTATTTATTTATCTATATATAGGCCAATCTATATGTATCTATCTATCAATCTATCTTGTATCTCTCTCTCTCTCTCTCTCATGTATATATATGTATGTATGTATAAATGTATGTGTGTATGTGTGTATGTATATATATATATGTGTGTGTGTGTGTGTGTATGTATGTATGTATGTATGTATGTATGTGTGTGTGTTTGTGTGTATGTGTGCATGTGTGTATGTATGTATGTATGTATGTATGTGTGTGTGTGTGTGTATATGTATGTGTGTGTGTGTTTGAGAGTGTCTTGTGAACTATCGTATATAGTGGTTTGTTAGCTGCATACAATACTAGCTGTACTTCAAATCCAAAGAGACATACATTAACAAGAACTCTCAATACCAGCAAGGAAATTTTAAAATATTTCTAATTAATTCCCCTTTCTATGCAACTTGAAACAAGGTAAAAATAAGAGTTGCGAAGGTGTAAAGGGAGGTCATATGCACTCCCAATCTGATGACTACTACCTTAAAGCTCGGAGTTGTCGTACTTTAATTCACAGCCGTTGTTGGCTTGCCCACGTTCTAATCTGTCAAATCTTCAACAGATTAGTGCGAATGCATTCATCAAATTAATAACATTTATTTATTTTTGTTTAATTTAAGACAATCAAAAGAAAGTTTAGATTGTGCTGTGCGAATTGTCGTTCTTGCGGCTACTTGTTTTGTATTACTGTAACGTGTTTGACATTTCCTGACAATAATTCAGCTAAGATTGATGCAATGCCTGGCCATATTCCAAGATCCAAAGCTATTTTTAATGTCAGAAATGCATATTTATATGTCCATAACCTGTATTGCTGCATTAGCAGATTCAGGGACACAGGAGACACTGGTTAGTTAATATAAAATCGAAGCGAAATTACGTAAAGTTAAAGAATAGTTCATATTTTTCATGAGCCTTTATTACGATGTAGGAATATTTAAAGAGATTGTATTTGTATTTATACTGTTGATCTGCATCATACATGGTATGTATGTCTTTTTGCCTTGATAGTAGCCTATAGTTTTTAATTTGTTTGTAAGCCATAAACGCCCTTGTATACAACCTGGCTATACTGCAATGTGATTTAAATATCTAATACCCTTCAAATAGTTTGGATTGCTGCCTAGAAGTATCAGCTCAAGACTGTCATCTCGGTGGTCCCGGGTTTGAAACCTGCCGTTGCTATCCCCCGCCGTCCTGCGTGAAAATTGCGCTAGGCCGCTAGGATATAATCATCTTCAATGCCGTTGGAACACCCAAAACTTATTTTAAAAACAACAAATGTGTAGTATGCTATAAGAAAGAATTTTTTAGAGGTAACATCACTTGAATTGCACTCAAAATAATAATTAACAAGGTTACAAAAGACAGTTTGTGTGTAAACACCAACTCAAACTCAATATTTTCAGAAAGAACATCCAAATGAAGTTATATCAAAGACAAATGAGAGGTGAAAGTGAATGTAAAGTTAGATGTGAACCTGGCCTAACTAGTTCCCCTTTTAGACATTGTGGTCTATAGGGCAGATGATGTAAAGTTCATCTGTTTTTGTGGCCTACGGTTAACGAGGGTGTCATGTAGCCAGCACAACGACCAACCGCCTTTACTTTTCCCCAACTAATGTCAGGTACACATTAGAGCTGAGTGGACTCAGAGGCGCCCAAAGATTCCAAAGTTGAAAATCGCAGTCGTCACCAGGATTCGAACCCGGGACCCCCGGTTCGGAAGGCAAGCGCTTTACCGCTTAGCCACCGCGCCTCCCCTGGCCTAACTGATGTGTTATAATTGATCTAATTGTTTTGAAAAGGCTCAATCTTTTATTCGAATCCTCAAAAAAAAAAAAAATCCGCAATAAAAAAATATTGTGATGTCGGATTTTCAATATATTTTCTAGTTTACGAGATCTAAATGGGACGGACGGACAGACGGACAGATGGACAGACATTTCGCACAAAACTAATAGCGTCTTTTCCCCGCTAATAAAAAAAAACATGCTTCTTTCTTTAACATTGTAATTGCACTTATTGTAAGAAGCCCTACATCGATTGTTTGGTTCTATTCTTTGTTTACAAACATTCACCATGAACTCGGTAAAAACTTCGAGATCTTTTCTGGAAACGATGATCAAAGAGCGACAATTACGAAATAGGTTTCAGGGGAAGACAAAAGCAAAACAAGGATTACAGGGGAAACTATAAGAATGGCAAGATGAACAAAAGTTTGGCTTCAAATCAAAACAAATAATGTTTTACTACAAATGCTTTTAAAAAGCGAATACGGTAAAAAAAAAATTCACCGACAAATTGTTCTCCCTCCTCCCCATTCCAATGTTCCAAACTGGTCCAAACAAGGGATAGGATCATAGAGTATTGAGAAAGCTAAGACCATGAAATAGCGCTAAACAAAAACAAGTGGTAAAAATATTTCTTATCAAACAGATTTATTACATCTAGATCTATTACAAATTTAATTACATGACTGATCCAAACTGATTGATACAATAGCACTTCTTAAAAGCTTTGTTGTTGTTGTTTTTTTAAAGTAGTTTTATATTTTTCTTGTTATACTGTTAATGCAGCGTTTTTTAAATACTTGTTCTGAAAATGTAATCGAAGTAGACATCTTTGTTCCTTAAATAATTCTTATGGAGAAAAGACTCTATTGTATTTCTGTTGTCTCTCTGTTTGTCAATCGGTTTCTTACTGTCGAATAGCCGATAGAATTCGTTTTCGCATAGGATGTAGACTTATTATCTTCTTTAAATTAGGTGTAGACCTATTTCCAAATATTGTTTACAATTTACATATTTGCTCAAATGCTTAGTTATTTTGTATTTTGATTTCTATTCCAGTCCCCCCCCCAGCATATCCTATAACTAAACATGACATCTTCTCTGAGTCTGCTAAAGATCCTTGCCCTAGTCTCAGTGTGTCACTCCATCCCAGAGCTCACTATTAGTATTGTGAACCCGGAACTTGACGCAACGTTAGACACTAAGCTACCAGCAGAGTTAATCAGCAAGTAAGATGCTTTACGTGGTTTAAAGTACTTGGTGAGGGTATTCAATGTGTTAGTCTTCTTTACACAATATTTGGATTTACTTTGTTACATTTCACACTAAAACACAACATTGCCAGGGCCGGATTCAGACTTGGTAAGTCCTTAAAGTGTTTGAGATTGGCCCATTTCAATCAATATAAATCCATTTTTCTTTTCATCTTTGTTCAAAATTATTGAAAATATCCCTGGAAGCATTTAGGAGAGTCCCCAAGCAAGTGAATGCTCTAAGCTATAGCTTATGTTGACCATAAGTAATTCCAGCACTGAACAGCTTGTGCGTTACCCTAGGACACAGAATGACGAAAATGAGGTTTTTCATTTTGACGTTCACATCTCCCTTACCTCAATTCTAGGTATATACCCACACGCCTGGATCTATTCATAACAAATCGCTGTATGTTTTAAATAAATTTATATTTTTTTAATAAATGTATCTATATAATTTTTAATGAATTTATTTAGATATTTTCCAAACTATACATTTTTTTCTGCACTTAATATATATACTCACTTTAACCCTTAATCAGGATCTGCTGAGAACCTTTCTGGTGAGAAGAAGGTTCTGCGGCAATACTGTCTTCAGGCAGGTGGTGAGAATCTCTTTAGAGAATCTTTTTGAGATGTTTAGGGCCTCGAAGATGTCAGTCAAACTAGGTCTATCCTATTATAATAGGTAATTTGTTATCTCTGGAACCTCTTTCGGCGAGTATTTTTAGTAAACAGGCGAATTTTTTCTCTATCAAATCGTGTGTCAAGTCCAGGTGTTGTCTTGCACTGGCAGGGTCGAGCCTCGTTAAAGTTAAACGAAATTCATTGTAGTCTCCCCTTATTATTATTATTAATATTTTTAAGCAGTTCATGAGAGATTATTTATAAGATTCCCTGTTTTCTCTCACTATTGGACTAATAGAAATGCGTGATTGTGGTACTAGGAACGATGAAGAGACAGACGAATACATGGCTATAAAAATAATATCTGATCTATTTCATAACACATGCTTTAAGAGGCAGCCTTAGGGGGATGGCTATAGGGGCAACTGACCCAGGCCCCGCACCTTAGGAAGGCCCCGCGATAAAGAGAATATTTTGTCTCCATCAGCTCATGGTACACACATCCACGGCTCTTATATGACACTCACCCTGGGCAAGACCATTCGCCCAGAGACCTGCGCACTGCTAAGCCCACCTCTGGGCAAATTATATTAGTATTTTCCCAATGGCTATTAGAACATTGATAAGTTGCCTAATAAAAGGGACAAAAATCAAAAGCTTTGATAGAATATACAATTTTATTAAATGAATAGACTAAACTTGAAATGTACAAAACTTTAATCTCCAATTTAAGTATACACGCAACATGGAAAGTTTTCTTTCCAAACTAAATGTAGTGTTGATATAACTATTTTAAGAAATAAAGCTTGTTAAACATTGGTAAAGCTGAACATAATATTAGTTTCTTGTTTTTACATACATTTCAGACTCTACACAACTCTTTGTGAATCTGGAGGTTCTCATAACATTGTGCGCATCAAAACAGAGGATGGAAGATCAGGGATCATAGAGGAAGGTCAAAGGTTAAACACAAACTCCAGGTTCGTCACATCCTGCATGTTCGAAGACTCCCCACCCAACAAAACGTGCAGCTTCTGCGAGGCGAACAGGGCGTGCGTGGCTGAGATCAGGTCATCCTGCTCCCCCAGCGACATGAGGTCAATGCAGTATGTCGACGTTACACTCAGCACGAGCTTCGGGGAGTTGGTTGTCGACAACTGTGAAGTCCTCTGCCAACAAAAGTGGTTCCGAGGAGACGAGCCTATTGTCTCTGCGTCCAGCAGCATATCCGACTTGGCGGTGGGCCTCGTCGCAGGAGTCATCGTCTTGGCGTCTCTGCTTGTGGCTGGGGCAGTGATCTGCAAGATAAAGGACAGTAAATCAGTGAGAGAAGAATACAATGACAATCATTTCACACATTCAACTTCATGTAGTTCGAATGAAATAATGTAAAACTATTCTACATTTCAACAAGTACATACATTGAAACTAGAACTAAAAGTCAAACGCCTTCACTGCGTATACTGCATCTCAGTGTTTCCCAAGATTTTTCCTTAACGGAAGACTAAGCACATTCAGAGAATTGAGCAAAACACTTTTCGTATTTTTTAGAGAGAATAATTCACGTGTTGGTCTGCGAGTTAATTATTCCGGTAGTTCGTGGAACATCTATTTAGGCCTTGCGGGCGGAACACTTGGGTTTCGCGGAACACAGTTTGGGAGACACTAGTGTATATGAACTTAAGCCAGGGTATTTTACTCTCTGAAGCCCCTCAACTCAAGAAAATATTAAGAAACTGGAACAGACACAAAATAGAGCAGTGAGATTCATAACAAACGAATATTCACATTTGACTAGAGTAACACCTTTGGTTAAATCCCTAAATTTAAAAGCCTTCATGACAGAAGACTCAAAAGTAAAGTAGCAATTATAAATAAAACACTGAACCATAACCTTCAAATACAAAAAATTTAATAAAATACTTAGAAAGACGCAAAGATAAAGGCACATTTTTCATTCCATATGCAAGGACAAGCCAAAATAACATTTCCTTACATTTTGTAATCATTTTGGTATTATACTTTGGCCCAATAGCTTTTGAAATGTTTATTTATTATTTATTAATACTACTTTTTAATACGCTATGATTAGTCATGTATAATATGAGTTCTTTTAAAATTGATGTATTTATTTATGTATTTAAATTTGTATTTTAGTTTTTTTTCGAATCAGTACAATATTTATATTCGAATCCTGGTGAAGAATGGGATTTGTAATTTTGGAATCTTTAGGGCGCCTCTGAGTCCACCTACCTCTAATGGGTACGTGACATAAGTTGGGGAAAAGTAAGGGCGGTTGGTCGTTATGATGACCAAATAACACCCTCGTTAACCGTAGGCCACAGAAACAGATGACCTTTACATCATCTGCCCTATAGACCGTATAGGTCTGAAAGGGAAGCATTAATATATGTTAAGTTGTGATATATTAGTGTGTAGTAAAGCCTGTTTTAGTGTTACGGTTTCCAGTAGTGTAATTTAGTTAGATAGTTGGTTTGGAATTGATAGGAGTAGTAGCCTACTAGTATAGATATAGTAAGGTTGATTACTTGTTTGGGTTTAGTGTACATATATTTTATTATTAATTCTTTTTTTTTATTTTGTAAATAAAGTTTCGTTTTTGTTGTATTTATTTTCAATGAAAGTTAGTTTCTTGTTTAGTTAGCTAGATTAGTTAGTTTAACTTAGATGTGCTGTCTGGTTGCTTAGGCGACTCCATCCCCTTATGTACAGATACGACTCACCCAGTAGCGTAACCATCTAGCTACTGTGTAAACTTCTCGTTAGCTGAGGCCTAGTCGCCGCACGCTAACAGATTACTAATTGAATCTAGACAGCAAATACGAATACGAACAGCCAAGAATGTAGAACAGCCTTGAATGTAAGAACAGCTATGAATGTACGAACAGCCTTACTTGAATGTAAGAACAGCTATGAATGTACGAACAGCTATGAATGTACGAACAGCCTTACTTGAATGTAAGAACAGCTATGAATGTACGAACAGCCTTGAATGTAAGAACAGCTATGAATGTACGAACAGCCTTACTTGAATGTAAGAACAGCTATGAATGTACGAACAGCCTTGAATGTAAGAACAGCTATGAATGTACGAACAGCCTTACTTGAATGTAAGAACAGCTATGAATGTACGAACAGCCTTACTTGAATGTAAGAACAGCTATGAATGTACGAACAGCCTTACTTGAATGTAAGAACAGCTATGAATGTACGAACAGCCTTGAATGTAAGAACACTGATGACAATGTAAACAATTCAACTTGTGATGAAACCAATGTAGTAAGCTTTAATACTACTGTCAAATCAAATCTATATGACTACAAAAAAACACGTCCTTGCACTCTAACGTTCTGGACTCGTCTGGTCTACAGAAGACAGCTTACCACAGTGCTGCTTATCTTGCATCATTCACACTGTAAAACCACCAACCAATTGCTAACTTCTTCTCACCATCACCATAGTAACAACCCCCCAACCTTTTTTTTTCCTACTTTCATTACTTTAAAATCACATCTTTTAAAAATTCTAAAGATGTGTGTACAATATTACAAGCGTGTAATGAATTGAACTATTGCACACACATTAAGATTAATTAACATTTTATCATCATCATCATCAGTATCATCATTATCCATTTAAGTGAAAGCTTGAGAATTAAATGTTGATAGTTACTTTCAGTGGTCAAAGTGTCAAATCAGTGTGGGCTCAAGCCTAACAAGCCTATCTCTTGATTTTTTTAAGGCACGCCCTTGTCAATGGGCTAAAATGTATATCTGGCATCAAAAAATATAAAATAGCACACCATAAAGTTGAAATGTTGGAGTGTCTCTAGGCGAGGATATTTATCACGAAATGTTTATTATGAAGATTATTTACAATGGAAACTGACTAAAAGAGATATGACTGTTTAACGATAACTGTGGAATGCATACTATAGGACTAGTTTGTTTATAACTCATGGCTATGATTTATCGTTTCTAAATTGCATTAGGCGTTAGGAAGTCTACAGGAAACGAAAAGGCTTTTACACTGTTCTTTTTTTTTTTTTTTTTTTTTTTTTTTTTTGTTAATGTCACTACGCCAAGAAATATAGTTCCAATCGCAGTCAACAAACTTTCTGTGACCTACTTTGATAACATTAAAACAAAAGAGAGAGAAAGAAGAAAGGTAGAGAGAGACTGACCGAAGTAAGAGGGGGGGGGGGCAAAGAGAGAAAGAGAGAGGGAGAAGGATGAGAGGTAGAGGGAAAAGCAATAATTCTCTAAAGGAAAAAAAAATTCCTATCTCCCTACACTTTTAAATACAGACATTTTGCAAGGAACAGTACTCTCGTAGAGACTAGACATAGTAGTTCAAGTGTACATTGTGATAGTTTCTTCATTGCAAATTGGACTAACATTGCGTGCACTATTCCACGTTTTTTGTTTTACCGCCGGCATTTTTTTATAACGTTGTTACACAACTTTTGAAATCACTTTCTGTTCATTGAATTGTGGGAGTTTTCATTGACTGTAAACATATGTGTTTCAAAGTAAAAAAAAAAAATATTCAAACAGACGGACGTTTACAATAGACTCTAATATGTTTCTATCAAAGAAATATTTCATTTTTAAAGCTATCCTAGGCATATTGACACGTCCGGCTCTGTGGCGTCTCTTTCTAACACTTGACAGCTTGAAGTGCCCTGGTGGTCAGTTCAACATCCAATTATAATTGGGCTATTATCAGGTTTTGTGCTTTCTTAATTTTGGAAATAATTTTATAAAAAAAAAAAAAAGGTGAGACATAAAGGTACGATATTTTTGGATAGGATACATTTCGCAAGTTTAATCATTTGAATAATTTTAGCAATCACTTCCCCTTCGTTGTCCGCTTGTCTTCGGGGTATCTGCCCGGTCGCGCGGTATACACGCTAGACTGTCGTTCGTACTTCTCGATGGTCCCGGGTTCAAACTCTGCCGGGAGGTTTAGACTAGTAAAATAGACCTTGCGGTCTATAGGACAGATGGTGTAAAGCTCATCTGTTTCTATGGCCTACGTTTAACGAGGGTTTCATGTGGCCAGCACAACGACCAACCGCCTTTGCTTGCTTTTCCCCAGCTAATGTCAGGTACCCATTAGAGCTGGGTGGACTCAGAGGCGTCCTCAAGATCTCGAAATTAAAAATCTTCACCAGGATTCGAACCCCGGACCACGGTTCGGAATCCAAGCGCTTCACTGCTCAGCCACCGCGCCTTCGGGTTTAGACTAGAAGGCCTCCTGGTTGTAAGTTATGTGACAACACAATAGTCCCGGGTTCGATCCCTGCCCACCTCCCTCGAATGGCGTACTTAAGATATTTACGACTAGGATGTTTTTAATGTAACGTCTGAAATGAACAAGTCAAAGTCATGGGCGTCACTAGGAAGGACCATAACACTGGATATTAAGGTAGATACACGCTTTTAAATGTTCAACAACCAAGAAAGCTTGAATAAGAAAATGTTATTTCTTGAAGTGGTGGGGTGAAATCTTTGACTTACTTTACCGGACAACACCAACCTCTTAGTAGTAGGTCTAAATTTCTTTTTAAGAGATTGGGGAAGGTGTGTAGAAATTAAGTTAAACAAAAGACTCTATTTCTATCTAAAAATAAATGACGCTATAAAACTATGAACCACGGCCAACTCATTTTGAAAGCTGGAAAAAAAAATAAACTACTCTGTTAAGATAAGGAGTTATTAAACAATAAATTATGAAGCGATGTTTACAGCGACAGAAAATTCTATTTATGCTGACCTTGAAAAAAGATTCTGTTTGTAGTCAAATTTATGACAACTCAACGCTCTAAAGAAAAGTAAATAAACACGCACACACCAACGCGCCCACACACATACACTATTAGAATTTACTGGCAAGTGTTAAAACATTTTAGGTAGAGAAATAGAAACGAAATATAAAATAAAACAGACAGACAGAAGAAGCTGATGTAAGCTTTGTAAAAATACTTTTTAAAAAAAAGGAGCTTAAATTTGTTACAGATATATACTATCAATAATAAATCTGAGAGATTAGATTTACTTTCATGTACAATATTTGTTTAGCTCTTTTTTTATATTTTAGCTTTCTCAATACGCTATGGTCCTATCACTTGTCTGGACCACTTGTTAAAGGGCTGGAGATTTTGAAATGCATTCGTAATTTTGAAAAAGGTGAACGATCTGAATTCGAACTCGGAAGGCTAAGGACTCTTTAAGCCAATACACTAACAACTCTGCCAGCGAATCGCTTCTGAAAATAAAAGGTTATATAGTTATCCTGAAGTTATCCTTTGGTAGCTTCAAACTTTATAGCGACGATAATAAAGAGGGCTAACTTAACTTATACCACTGCATCAGTCAAATTTAATTTCTTTCCCTTGTTCGAGATACCAAACAAAATAATTAATTACCAATAGCTAATTAACTGTTGTTGTTGTTGTTGTTTTATTGATTGTTGTTTTGTCAGGTAAAAGAAATAATTGTGCACAATTTCAGCTTGATCCAAGATTGGGTTTGGGAGAAATAACATATTCAAACTTTTTATCACACAGACAGACAGAGTGGTTTAATATAAGCTTTGTAAAAATACTTTAAAAAAAAAACGAAGCTTATGTTGAGTGACTTGTGTCAATTAGTTTGGATTAGTCATGAGTTTTAAATTTGTAGGAACAGCTCTAAACTACCAATAATAAACCTGAGAGATTAGAAATAGTTTTACAAAATGAAAGAAAGTGAATGCCTATGGTGACGGTGGGAAGAGAGAGAACCCATTGTCCAGGTTTAAGTTTCCATGCATTTTGTTTTTGTTGAACCTATAAGGAGCTAGTAAGAGGAAGTGTAATAGGCTTCCATTATAAAATGTAAATTCTCCTTTAAAGATTCTAAGATCTTTGGGATAGATAGACGAAGGCTTATTACAACGGTGGTGTAGTAGAGTAGAGTTGTCGTGCGTTTGTCACCGGCAGCGCGTATACGCCCTTATTTTCTAATTTCAGTTACTCTTTTAAGCTTTTGGAACTTATGCATGCCCTTAAGTTGAAACTTCAAAATCTCTAAATTCGCTAGGATCCAAACTCGAGACCAAACTACTGAACCTTTATAACCTTTTTTAATTATATTATTATTTTTTATTATATTATTTATTGTTTGTTTTTCTATACTAATAATTGTATAACTGTTTTTATTTGAACTATATTTAGACCACATAGATCAGAAATGGAAGCACTACTGGCTCTGATCTTATCAGCACTACTAGCAATAGCATGTGGACAGACGAATTCTGGACTTACTATTCGCATCTTAAGCACAGTTAATAAGGAGAAACTGGACACGACTTTGTCATCTGTTTATGCCAACATGTAGGTACTTGTTACAAATCTTTTATCAACTAATTCACACTGTCTGTCTATCCGTCTCTCTGTTTGGTAAAAAGTTTGGGCATGTTTTTTCTCTCATTTCCCTTTCTCTGATCAAGTTAAGAATCTGCACAATTCGTTAAACCTGACAAGACATGAATCAATAAAAAAATTAACAATTAGTTAATTAATTGTTCGTGATTAATTATTATGTTTACTTACGAAATAAATACAATAAATGTTACTTAATGAGAAATGTGCACATATATTTATTATATATTTTGTCCCCTTATTACATTTTGAAACGTTTTTTTCTCCCACTTCCCATTCTTGGATCAGTTTGAAGTTTTTCATAGGCCGAATTATTCATAGTCGATAACAATACACGAATTCATCCGAAAATTAACATATTATTTCAATATTTAGTACTAATTAATAAATTTTATTTTATATAGCAGAAAGGGAGATTAAACAGTAATTTTCAGATAAATTGCAGTACTTAGTGGTTCCTTCCATTAGATAAGCTGTGTTGTTGTGTTTTTTTAAGAATTGTTGCTCTTAAAGGAATGAACATTAACATTTTTTAATGATAGAAATAAAGTGACCTAGTAGTTAAAAATACAATTTTTAACAATTTAACTATTGTAATTATTTCAGTGGCGTAGCTAGGGGGGAGAGGTAGGGGGTCCAAATTTGATAGTACCTCCGGGTCCCTTCCTCAGTGGAACCTCTAAATGAGTGTCCAATTTTTATTTACATTCAATATTAAGCCACTGCCATGTTATCTTGCTTTTTTACGTTGTTATATATGTAAGTGACCCTGTTGCGTGTACTCCACACATTAGACTCTTATCTTATCTTAAAATAAGGCGGCAAGATAAGATAACCAATGAGAAAGTGCTACGAAGAGCAGGGTGCCAGGACATCCGCTCTGTTATCAGCAGCAGACGCCTTGGCTGGCTTGGCCACGTTCGTGGAATGCCAGTAGGTCGACTTCCACAGGACATTCTGTATGGCCATCTAATTGAAGGCAGGAGAGCCGCTGGTCGTCCACTTTTACTGTATACGGATGTATGCAAACGCGACATGAAGCTCTTCAAAATCGACACTAGCAGCTAGGAAGAGGCGGCACTGGATAGATCTACATGGAGAGAGAGCATAAAGGAAGGGTTACAGATTGCAGATGTCATACACAACAGAAGCAGAAAGAAGGGTGATAATGCAACGGCGTCTGGTGATTACATATGTCCAATCTGCGATCGCAGATGTTTACCAAGGATTGGCATCTTTAGTCACACAAGAAGTTGCAAAGGGAAAAGATCGTCTCTCAAGAGGTAAATTGCCACAGACACATTAGACTTATATATTTATAAAGTACATTATCTCATGTCATTATGTCGAATGTCAAAATGCCTAGCTACGCAACTGAAGCATTTTTTAAATATTTTGTAAACATATACAAAGCCTTGCAATGTTATTAGGTGTAACACTTACTGTAAACATTAACTCTGTTACCATAACACTGAAAATTTACAGTGAAAATTGATCACAGTAGACTACTCTTTGTTTAGAATTATTTTTTTATAGCGTGTTTACAGTCTTTAGATAATAGGAGGCTCTGCGTTAAGCAATCTAATTCTGTAAGAGAAACCATTTTAAGACATAATATTGTCTATATAATTGAACTGTTTGAGCCTTATAAAAATCCTTAGAGATTTAAAAGAGAAATATCAGCAGGGATTTGAAACTAAATAGACAACGTAACTAATTTCAAAGACGCCGTATTGAAAGAACAAAGTTGCCAAATAAAGAATGAGAAACCATTTTCATTGTATATTAAAGAGCTCAGATAGTTCGTTCTACAGTGTAAGGTTTATTAATATATTTGCTTATCAATGCTCTCGTATTTTGTACACTTGTTATTCATGTTTATGATGAGGAGGAGGATAATGATGATGATGACAGTGTAAATAATGATTATTATTGCTTATTGATGATGATAATGATAATTGATGAAGATGATAATAATGATTATGATGATGATTAAAATTATTGATTATTGAAGATGATGATAATTGATGAAGATGTTGATGATGATGATGACAATGATGATTGTGATGATGATAATGATAATTGTTGATTGACGTTTGATTAACATATTTTAGGCTCTTCCGGTCGTTGTGCAGGGCCCCAGGCAATAAGGCTGTAGTGCGCTTCAACCCCGTGGATGGAACCGCCGACGTTATGGATGAGAGCCAAGGGCTTGACAACGAGACCCTACGTGTCACCTCTTGCATGTTCGAAGAGATGGACAGTCACGTGACCTGCTCGGACACGCCCCACTTCTGCCAACTGAACAACGACTGCATTGCGGAGATCAAGTCCTCCTGCTCGCCGCACAACTTGAGGACCATGCACTACGTCGACGTCACCGTCAGCACTGTGGACATGCATCTAGTGGTGGAGGACTGTATGGTCCTCTGCGAAGAGGAAGGCTACAGAGAGGTGGACCCTTACCGAGGAGGAAACGGAATCTCCGACTGGGCTGTGGGCTTGATCATCGCTGGCGTGATTCTTGGAGCTTCGCTGCTGGTGGTAGGGGCTGTGATATGGAAGATCAGAGACAGTAAATTAGTTCGGGAAAACCATCATAAAAACCATCACATTAACTACGTTCGATAACTCTTTATTTAGAAACTAATTCAAGAGAGATAATTTTCTCAAAAAACATTGAAAGTTTTTTTTTTATAATGAATAAAGAAAAAATTAGTCGAATTATTTTTAAGAGCAAGAAGAATAATATTATGAGACTCTGTCACAAATTAAAATTGCATTGATTGGCATAAGAAAAAATATTTGTGCCTTTGAATAATACAATGAAGTGATGCAAATCGTCAGTACGTACGCTCGCGTACGTTCGCTATGGTGTACGACTATTCTGAATCACTACACTCAATTGTAAGTACACATAACAGAATCCACCTCTTTTTTATATTAATAACAGTCGATGTATGGTAATGTTTTACAAGACTCGGCCAATTAAAGGTGTAAGTTAATGTAACTCTTTTTAAAGAACTTATAAGATTGTAATAGATTGAGATAATTCTTGGTAAAGAACTTCAATATCAGTGTGTCAAATCAACTGAGATGTTATCAGTCCGAGAGAACAATTTTTTTTTTTTTTGCGTCTTTATATTTTAACGTAAGCACGAGTTTCGAGAACCGAGAATAGCCCTCGGGCCGTTGTTAGGACATCAGTGCTAAATAACTTGACTACGCCAGAGATTGGTGGAATCCTTCAGCTCGATTAATTAATCAGACCAGTGCATTTACAATGAACAAAGTGACCTGTAAATATATTTAGTAATGTGTTTAAAAAAAAAACACATTACAGTCAATTCGGTTTATCGGATCAGACGCTTATTTGGATTGAGTCCTACAGCAGCCTACTGGAAAATTCTTGTAACATTGAAGATCATCTTTTAATAGTGCCAGCTAACGGCCGTGTCAAGAGTACCTTTTGTTTATGTTTCTTCTGTTTTTGTATCCTCTTGTTTCCACTATTACAATATTTAGAACTATGAAAGGAGTTTTGTGTTTGGATTTCTTTCGCTGATATTAAGTAAATAGAGAATTTTAAATAAACATTATCTCTTTATCTTTTCTCTTATTTTTATCACCTAAAATATATAATATTCTTTTTCAAGCTATGATCTATACATTTTATGGCGTCAACAGAATGTGTCCCATTGAAATAGTCTGCTACTGTTGCGATATTATTAAAACGCCTGGGTGTTAGAATTGTGAAACGATTGATTAATGGAGTCGCTACTGCGTTCATAGCGCGAGACTCTATAACCTCTCTCACAGGGTGCAGAAGATCGCTACCTCTACCTCATCATCAAATTAAATAGACATCTTTCTTAAAGAATTGAGTCCATTAACATTGGAATTGAATGAATACATACGATGTTAGTTGTTCAGTCTGTTTTTTATATTCTGATTTATAATGTTGAAATGAACGCTGCAGTTGTCAATTATGATTATGCTTTTGTTTTACATGATTTTGCTTTTGTTCTAGATGATTATGCTTTTGTATTACATGCTTTTGCTTTTGTTCTAGATGATTATGCTTTTGTTTTACATGATTTTGCTTTTGTTCTAGATGATTATGCTTTTGTTTTACATGATTTTGCTTTTGTTCTAGATGATTATGCTTTTGTTTTACATGATTTTGCTTTTGATCTAGATGATTATGCTTTTGTTTTACATGATTTTGCTTTTGTTCTAGATGATTATGCTTTTGTTTTACATGATTTTGCTTTTGTTCTAGATGATTATGCTTTTGTTTTACATGATTTTGCTTTTGTTCTAGATGATTATGCTTTTGTTTTACATGATTTTGCTTTTGTTCTAGATGATTATGCTTTTGTTTTACATGATTTTGCTTTTGTTCTAGATGATTATGCTTTTGTTTTACATGATTTTGCTTTTGTTCTAGATGATTATGCTTTTGTTTTACATGATTTTGCTTTTGTTCTAGATGATTATGCTTTTGTTCTCGATCGTCATGCATTTGTTCTAGATTATGCTTTTGTTTAATATGATTATGCTTTTGTCCTACATGATTATGCTTTTGCTCTAGATTCTAGATAATGCTTTTGTTCTATATGTTAATGCTGTTGTTCTAGATGATTATAATTTTGTTCTACATGACTATTCTTTTGCTCTATATAATGCTTTTGTTCTGAATGTTTATGCTGTTTTTCTAGATGATTACGATTTTGTTCTAGATCGTCATGCTTTTGTTCTAGATTATGCTTTTGTCCTACATGATTATGCTTTTGCTCTAGATAATGCTTTTGTTCTATATCATTATGCTGTTGATGGATGATTATAATTTTGTTCTACATGATTATACTTTTGTTCTAGATAATTATGCTGTTGTTCTAGATTGTTTGGCTGAGGTTGTATTACATTGTAATTTTTTTTTAATGAAGATTGTTACCATTATTAATATTCCCTAAATGCTACAGTGTACAGGAAATGGATCATTAGCAGAATGTCAAGGTAATTTACAGGTGTTTTGTTCCTGATGGACATAGAGTGACCCTCACCTACTTGATCTAATGAACTCAAGGCGGATAATTTCTAATCTATTCTTCGCTTCTCATCACAAATTCTTTTTACAAAAGAATGTTTTTTTTTTGTAATTAAAATTATATGGTCAAAGGGTGATGTGGGAGTATCAATCTAGTAATGTGTGTAAATTGGGAATGTATTAAACATGTTGGAAGATGTATTCACTCGCAACTAGAAATAAACAATTTGGTTTTGAAATGAACAATTCTTATGAAAATTTTGGTACCGTTAATCGCTGTTAGACAGTTGTAGAAACAAAACAGAGTAATTTAATTTTCTAAGGAGAGATTACCTTTCATTGTTATCTTCATATACAATAATTGAGCAGTAGTTTCCCTTGAATAAGTCATTTCTCTAGCTGTGAAATGGAATACTGAGTGATGGACAATTTGAATTTAAGGGGAGATCACTTTCCAATGGTTTTGATATTTTAACAATTAAGCAGTACTTTCCCGTCAATAAATTTTGATTTTGCAGTCTAGTATTTCCTCATAAGGTAGAAAGAAAATTTATAATGCATGATTCATCAATGCACAGTCTTATATAAATGATATGTTACTTAATTGTTAATATTTCGAAATTTATAAACCCCTTAACACTGTTATGCAGTGTTTATATGTTTATTGTAATTAACAATGTTCACAGTTGCAATACATTCATGAACAAAAATAATTAAAAAATAATCAATTTAATTTTTATTTTTACAATTTTAAATCAAGTTAGATTTTTTTAAATTTAATTAATTAAAGTCTATCTGTTTAATAATACAATTATATGTATATGTAGGCCAGATCCGACCATATTTAACAACAGAGTCAACAAAAACGCTAGCTGTGGCATTCATACTCTCCCGCCTTAACTACTGCAACGCCGTGCTAGCAGGTATACCTGATGACAAAATAGCCAAGCTGCAACGTATACAGAACAACGCCGCTCGAATAGTCCTTAAAAAAACTAGACAAGACTCTGCTACTACGCTCTTGCGCATGCTCCATTGGCTTCCCGTGAAAGCGAGAATCGATTACAAGGTCGCCACACTTTGACATCAGTGTATATATAACAATGAGATGCCCCTTTACCTTAGTGAACTGATTACTCCATATGTCCCCCAGAGAGCCCTGCGCTCAATGGACTCAACGCTTTTAGTAGTGCCACGTTTCTCCCTCAAAAGCTACGGTCTGCGTGCTTTTTCAGTTCACGGACCAAAGGTTTGGAACTCACTCCCCATTTATCTCAGACAGACAACATGCTACACCACTTTTAAGAAGAACATTAAAACCTATCTGTTTAAAACTTTTTTAGATTAACTGTCATTACAACTGTCGTGTTTGTGTTTGTAATGTTATTACAGCGCCTTGAGCCTACATTTCGTTTGTTAACAGCGCTTTATAAATAAAATTATTATTATTATTATTATGTAGGCCTATTATTAACATTTATCAAAACATTCTACTACAAATAAATGAATCAGACAAAAACATTTCAGCGACTTAATCCCTCAACAGGGCTTAACAGGTAATGTGTTAGTTTACCTATACAAGAAATTACTGGATTAGCTTCTAATGTGTACACAGATCGACCGTAACGCATCAGGACGTCGTGTTTGTAGTGTGTTTTGATTCTGCATAAAAAAGGTCAACTAAACCGTGGTACAACGAAGTAATCGACCCTTTCTGGAGGGAGATATATTCATTTTTTTAACCTTTCATCTCGAGAAACGATGTAATAATGTTAAATAATTTAATTATTCTAATTTTGGTAAATTGGTATCTTTACTAGTACAAACGCAGATGGCGAAAAGAAAATCTAAATCGACCACCTGCGGACAATAGTTATGCTTTCCTTGGATATGGCAAAATATGTAGGTCACAGCTGGGGCTGCGCAGCCACGGGAAATACTGCACTTCTCACTGATCTTCGGACTCGAAGACTAGCCTTATTATTATTATAATAACTACAAATCAATCACAATAGAGATTTTGGTTCACATCCCCTAGTATTACCTGATAACACAAGTATCTATTAGAAAAATTAACCAATTTTAAAATAAACAATGTGAAATTAATTATTTTGTTTGGTATCTTAAACAAAAGAAAGAAATCGTACTTGACTGAAGTGGTGGTATTAGCTGAATTAGTTCACTTTATAGGACGCCGCTCTAAATTGAAACAAACAATATATAATTTACAATATACAATTTTTCTCTAGTGATAGGCACCTCACTAGCAGAGTGGTTAGCAAGTCGGCCCAAGTGCAATTCAGTTCGTTGCTCTTTATTTTATTATTATTTATTTATGTGTTTATTTATTGTAAATATTTTACAATCCACTTCTGTGAAATCCACCCAGAATCTCTTTCATCCCCCCTCCATCCGTTTTTCCCACCTGGTCCAGACACGTGATAAGATCATAGAGCAGTGAGGAAGGTAAAAGCATGGAATGGCGCTAAACAAAAACAATTGATACAAATATTAATTAATGTCGTTAGTCTAGATCTATTACAAATGTAATCACATGAATGATCCAAACTAATTGATAAAATTACACTTCATATAAGCTTTGTTGTTGTTTCTTTTTAAGTATTTTTTAAAATGTTTTTCTTGTTTATTAACTCTTTCTCTGCTAACTGACGATACCAACGTTGATTTTATCAGAACGTTTTAAATAATAACGGAGAGAAAGAGTTAAACCACTGTTATATCCGATCTGAACGAAGTGGTCGTCTCCTTTACATTAGGACTAAAACAGAAAGATTTAAAAGCTCCTTCACCCCACTTTCGGTCAGAGTGTTACAAGATCAGCTGTCGTCATCGTCATAGTAGTCTAATTTATAAAGCGCTGGTTGTGAGTGTGTATGTGTTTCGTGTGTGAATTTTGTTCCTATTTGCATCTATAATGTTATTGTACAGTAGTTACGCTGAGGTTGGCAATTGTAGTCAAACTGAATTTCTATTTGATTGAATCAATAAAAATTATCTTATCTTATCTTATCTTTATGATATACTTTACATACAAATGTAAGTATACGTGCACCCGCGATCTCTCTATACACAAGCTGGTGTATAAAATAAAATAGATTTAACAATAAGATACATGTAGGCTTATAAATAGTTGTCAAATAAATACAAAATATGGGCAACTAGCCTTGAAAAAAAAAAAGGGCTACGCTTCAAATCTCACGGTTTTCTACAGATATTTTGTCAAAGAAAAAAAAA